>NC_079520.1:28089826-28095430 GCF_003711565.1 Takifugu flavidus | reverse complement strand
TGCAGACCTGCACCGTATAACCTCATCCTGCATTTTTCAGATTAGACTACTGCAGTTTATCAGAGATCAGCTGTGGCTCTCTGGCCTCGGCGCTGAGGTCCAATCCCTCCCATCTCAGAGAACTGGACCTGAGTGGAACCAGCTGCAGGATCCAGGAGTGAAGCTGCTCTGTGGTTTTCTCCACTTTCCAAACTGCCGACTGGAAACTCTGAGGTAAACACCATTCTCAAAAATGTCCATTATTCCATCCGAGGGTCCTCACACTTTCTGAGTGTGTGTGTTGTGCCCAGTTCCTTCAGGAGGGGGGGCCACACGGGGACCACTTATTCATGATAAACTGATTTAAGGACAATGAAAAAGCCGACAGATGGTAACCAAAATTAGACAAAACTAGGTGAGGGTGCCTGGTAGACACCAGCCAACGAGGAGGGAGATGGTGAGGGAGACAGGAAGTCATCTAAGACAGGTTGTGCCTTTAAAGATGAGCCACAGGTGAGATGGATCTCCATGATGAGATGGGAGGGAAAGAGGTGGGAGAACCTGGGAAGAGTGAGGGCCAGAACAATATATTCTCCTCTGGAACAGTGCAAACCTGAGAGGTTGGAATTGTGGTAATTACATATTACTATCATTTTTTAACCTGTAACTAAATTAAATATTTACAGATCATGCCTTTGATTAACCTTTCAGATTAATACTGGTTTCACTTATAACCTTATAAAAGTTTCCCTTCTTTATTTAGATTAAGGAGCTGCAGCTTATCAGAGATCAGCTGTGGCTCTCTGGCCTCGGCGCTGAGGTCCAATCCCTCCCATCTCAGAGAACTGGACCTGAGTGGGAACCAGCTGCAGGATTCAGGAGTGAAGCTGCTGTCTCCTCTCGTAGAGAATCCAGACTATGGGCTGGAGACATTGAGTCAGTAGCTGGTTGAAGCCAGTCAACTCCCGCTCATCTGCTGCATCACTCACTGACCACTGGTGAAGAGCATCTGTGGAAACATCTGCCGTCTACTCCCTCCATAGATGAAGAATTCAGTTTTTAAAAAGCGCTGGTGGACTTTCAGGAGATCAGTCGATGGTCGACAAAGCAGAAGCAGCTTCGCCTTGAAGTTAAATTAGTTCCTGGTATCACACAATGCATCTTTATAAAGTTCTAAATGGCTCCTCGGCCACTCTTAGAAGCATGGAAACATTCTCTTAATTGTCTCTTCAAATGTCTGTATTATACGTTACTATTTTACATCATGCCTTCAGAATCTTTAGGGTTTAGTATTTACTGTCTCTGTGACATGGAGCATTGGAATATTTCAGCTGCAGCCAGCAAAAACCCATCAGAATGACGCTATCGGTGGGAACCGCAGCTCATTTGACTTTAGTCAGTCTGGTCAATGTTATAGGATTTATTGCAATCTAATAAAAACTATGAATAAATGTGGGAAATAGGAAATAAAAGAAGCAAAATGACCAAATAAAACTCCCATGAATACTGTAAATTTAAAGATGTCAAGAATGGAATATCAGCTTAAATTTAATCAAACATAAAGTGTAAAGGCCTCCTTTAAGTTTACTGCAAAAATAAACACTAAATCAAGAGCAACACGCGCCAAAACGTCTCATTCTCTCTTCTGTCTCCACTCATTCTTTTATATTCTATTATATTAGGGTTGGGTTAGCATTAGGGTTAGCATTAGGGTTAGGTTAGCATTAGGGTTAGCATTAGGGTTAGGGTTAGCATTAGGGTTAGGGTTAGCATTAGGATAGGGTTAGCATTAGCATTAGGGTTAGAGTTAGAGTTAGGGTTAGCATTAGGTTAGGGTTAGCATTAGGGTTAGGGTTAGCATTAGGGTTAGCATTAGGGTTAGGGTTAGCGTTAGCATTAGGGTTAGCATTAGGGTTAGCGTTAGCATTAGGGTTAGGGTTAGCATTAGGGTTACATTAGGGTTAGGGTTAGCATTAGGGTTAGCATTAGGGATAGGGTTAGCATTAGCATTAGGGTTAGGGTTAGAGTTAGAGTTAGGGTTAGCATTAGGGTTAGGGTTAACATTAGGGTTAGGGTTAGCATTAGGGTTAGCATTAGCATTAGGGTTAGGTTAGAGTTAGAGTTAGGGTTAGCATTAGGGTTAGGGTTAGCATTAGGGATAGGGTTAGCATTAGCATTAGGGTTAGGGTTAGAGTTAGAGTTAGGGTTAGCATTAGGGTTAGGGTTAACATTAGGGTTAGGGTTAGCATTAGGGTTAGCATTAGGGTTAGGGTTAGCATTAGGGTTAGGGTTAGCATTAGGGTTAGGGTTAACATTAGGGTTAGCATTAGCGTTAGCATTAGGGTTAGCATTAGGGCTAGGGTTAGCATTAGGGCTAGGGTTAGCATTAGGGTTAGGGTTGGAGTTAGGGTTAGCATTAGGGTTAGCGTTAGGGTTAGCATTAGGGTTAGGGTTGGAGTTAGGGTTAGCATTAGGGTTAGGGTTAGCATTAGGGTTAGCATTAGGGTTGGAGTTAGGGTTAGCATTAGGGTTAGCAAGGAGGGTTAGCATTAGGGTAGGGTTAACATTAGGGTTAGCATTAGCGTTAGCATTAGGGTTAGCATTAGGGTTAGCATTAGGGTAGGGTTAGCATTAGGGTTAGCATTAGGGTTAGCATTAGGGTTAGGGTTAACATTAGGGTTAGCATTAGCGTTAGCATTAGGGTTAGCATTAGGGCTAGGGTTAGCATTAGGGTTAGGGTTTGAGTTTAGGGTTAGCATTAGGTTTAGGGTTAGCATTAGGGTTTGCATTAGGGTTAGGGTTGGAGTTAGGGTTAGCATTAGGGTTAGGGTTAGAGTTAGAGTTATGGTTAGCATTAGGGTTAGGTTAGTTGTGGAGTTAGGGTTAGCATTAAGGTTAGGGTTAGGGTTAGCATTAGGTTAGCATTAGGTTGGAGTTAGGGTTAGCATTAGGGTTAGCATTAGGGTTGGAGTTAGGGTTAGCATTAGGGTTAGCATTAGGGTTGGAGTAGGGTTAGCATTAGGGTTAGCATTAGGGTTAGCATTAGGGTTAGGGTTACATTAGGGTTAGCATTAGCGTTAGCATTAGGGTAGGGTTAGCATTAGGGTTACCATTAGGTTTAGGGTTAGCATTAGGGTTAGCATTAGGGATAGGGTTAGCATTAGCATTAGGGTTAGGGTTAGAGTTAGAGTTAGGGTTAGCATTAGGGTTAGGGTTAACATTAGGGTTAGGGTTAGCATTAGGGTTAGCATTAGCATTAGGGTTAGGTTAGAGTTAGAGTTAGGGTTAGCATTAGGGTTAGGGTTAGCATTAGGGATAGGGTTAGCATTAGCATTAGGTTAGGGTTAGAGTTAGAGTTAGGGTTAGCATTAGGGTTAGGTTACATTAGGGTTAGGGTTAGCATTAGGGTTAGCATTAGGTTAGGGTTAGCATTAGGGTTAGGGTTAGCATTAGGGTTAGGGTTAACATTAGGGTTAGCATTAGCGTTAGCATTAGGGTTAGCATTAGGGCTAGGGTTAGCATTAGGGTTAGGTTTAGCTTAGGTTTAGGGTTGGAGTTAGGGTTAGCATTAGGGTTAGGGTTGGGTTAGCATTAGGGTTAGGGTTGGAGTTAGGGTTAGCATTAGGGTTAGGGTTACATTAGGGTTAGCATTAGGGTTGGAGTTAGGTTAGCATTAGGGTTAGCATTAGGGTTAGCATTAGGGTTAGGTTTTAGCATTAGGGTTAGCATTAGCGTTAGCATTAGGGTTAGCATTAGGGTTAGCATTAGGGCTAGGGTTAGCATTAGGGTTAGCATTAGGGTTAGCATTAGGGTTAGGGAGGGTTACATTAGGGTTAGCATTAGCGTAGCATTAGGGTTAGCATTAGGGCTAGGGTTAGCATTAGGGTTAGGGTTGGAGTTAGGGTTAGCATTAGGGTTGGGTTAGCATTAGGGTTGCGTTAGGGTTTGCATTAGGGTTAGGGTTGGAGTTAGGGTTAGCATTAGGGTTAGGGTTAGAGTTAGAGTTATGGTTAGCATTAGGGTTAGGTTAGTGTTGGAGTTAGGGTTAGCATTAAGGTTAGGGTTAGGGTTAGCATTAGGGTTAGCATTACGGTTGGAGTTAGGGTTAGCATTAGGGTTAGCATTAGGGTTGGAGTTAGGGTTAGCATTAGGGTTAGCATTAGGGTTGGAGTTAGGGTTAGCATTAGGGTTAGCATTAGGTTAGCATTAGGGTTAGGGTTAACATTAGGGTTAGCATTAGCGTTAGCATTAGGGTTAGCATTAGGGTTAGCATTAGGGCAGGGTTAGCATTAGGGTTAGCATTAGGGTTAGCATTAGGGTTAGGGTTAACATTAGGGTTAGCATTAGCGTTAGCATTAGGGTTAGCATTAGGGCTAGGGTTAGCATTAGGGTTAGGGTTGGAGTTAGGGTTAGCATTAGGGTTAGGGTTAGCATTAGGGTTAGCGTTAGGGTTTGCATTAGGTTAGGGTTGGAGTTAGGGTTTTAGCATTAGGGTTAGGGTTAGAGTTAGAGTTATGGTTAGCATTAGGTTAGGGTTAGTGTTGGAGTTAGGGTTAGCATTAGGTTTAGTTAGGGTTAGCATTAGGTTAGCATTACGGTTGGAGTTAGGGTTAGCATTAGGGTTAGCATTAGGGTTGGAGTTAGGGTTAGCATTAGGGTTAGCCTTAGGGTTAGGGTTAGCATTAGGGTTAGCATTAGGGTTAGGGTTAGCATTAACCTTTAACCTCTTTATCGTTTAAATTTTGTGATGTTTGCTCCCTCCGAATCTTTGGACCTTCTGAGGTCTCTAATTTCCGTTTCCCCTTTTATACTCCCCTCGCTTTTTGCTTTTCATGTTTTTTTTATTTTCAATTTAAATGTCCCTTCCCTTCCCTTGTATTTTATCTTTTGTATTTGTTGTTTTCCCCCCCTGTTTCTAATTGAATTTGTGTTTTCCCTGTAACATCTCCCCTGTTTTATTCTTTTTATTTTTACTTTTAATTTCCTTTTTCCCTCTTTTGAACTGAACCTTTTCTCTTCATCCTTCCCTTCCTCCCCTCTCCTTCTTCATGCCATCTTTTCCTTGGTTCTCCTCCTTCCTTAACCTCATTTCTCCCTTTCCTCTCTTTTGCCTCCCTATACTTCAACCTTCTCCTTAGCCTCGTTAGGCCATGTGGCACTGCACTTGTCCTATTTTTCGTACCCTACCTCCTGTGGGCTCTCCCGTATGCGGGCTGAGTCAAATTTGGGTTAGTTTGAGGTGGGTTGATTGATAGGTACAAGGCTTAGCGGGCACTAGATTGGGTTTTTGGGTATGGGGACATCGGTTTGGGTTGGAATAAATGAGGCTAGGATTGAGAACAGGACCATGGGCAATTTAAATCAGAATCAGATAGGGGGAGGGCTAATTAATCAGAGTTAGTTAGGGTTAGAGGTTGAGGTTAGGGTTAGGGTTAGGGGTTAGGGTTAGGGTTAGGGTAGGGTTAGGTGTGTGACTGTCGCTCATGTGACTGAACGTATTTTTGAACAATGATTTTTCTTTGCTGGACCTGCTTCTTTTCAAAGAGCAGCAGAAACAACCAGGGAGGTTTGTGAAGTTGTGAGTGATGGAGGGAGCTTATCTCCACGACAGGCTAACCCTAACCC
>NC_079520.1:28024826-28084826 GCF_003711565.1 Takifugu flavidus | reverse complement strand
GTGGTGCTGGAAGCGTGTTGTGATGGTGGTGTCTGGGCTGGTGGGTGCTGGTGTATGCTGGTATGCGTGGGGTGATGTGCTTATGGTGATGATCTGGTGGTGGTCTTATGGTGGAGGTGATGGTGCTGGTTTCTGGTGCGTGATGTGATGCTTTGTATGTGTTGACTGGTGCTGGCGTGATGAAGCTTTGGTGGGCTGATGCTGGTGTTTTCATTGCTCTTGATGCTGATGATGATGATGTTGATGATGTTGATTTTGATTCTGGATTATATGGTGTATGGTGTGATGGTATGATGGTGATGGTGGTGATGATGATGATGATGATGTGATGATGATGGTGATGGTGATGGTGATGGTGTGTGCAGAAAGTGGTGCTAAAAGTCCTAACATTTTCACATGTTGCCCGTCCAAAAAGCACGAATAAACAAGATGATCAGCACACTTACAGCCAGACAGGTTTTCCTCGGTGGTCCTGGACGGCTCCACCTGAGGCACCCCCGCTGTGAGGGGAAGCAGGGGAGGAGTCAGGACGTAGGACCAGGTGTGGCTACGGGTCTGCTCCTCCAGGGATCATCACCTCACTGTGCCAACTCAGAAATCGCTGAACATCTCAAACACAACATCCCAGCATGCACCTGAACAGAGGGTTTCCAGGATGACAAGAGTCCACCCTGGATAAATCAGACAGAGATTCGAACCCTTGCTGCTGCTGGTGGAATCATTATTAGATGTTCCGTTGTGCAGTCCAGTGCAGCGAGGAAGACCCAGACCTCTACAGTGGGGAGACCAAACAACCACTTCATGGCCCAACAGAAGAGCCAGCTCCTCAGGCCAGGACTCAGCAGCATCTGAAGGACAAAGGACACTGGTTTGAGGACAGTGATGTCCAGGTTTTGGCCAGGGAACATATATGGGTGGGGAGACCATCATTAACCAGAGGGGAGGCTCTGAGACGTCACCTCCCACCTGTTTACAACACGGTATTGAAGAACCTCCCCAGGAGGAGAAGAGGCCCTTCACATGTGGCTCCTGACCAACCTCATGGTGTCAGGGGGTTTCAACGACCCCCATAATGGGGGGTGAGCAGCCAACAACAACCAGGTGACTGAAGCTCCAAAGGTGTTCTTGGCTCCTGAAGAGCAGAAGAACCTGGAACTCCCCAACAGTCAGAACTGATGAAGCCTCCTGGAGGGAGGTGAAACATCTGCATGGACCTCCAGCTGCTGCGATTCAACTACCAGAATCACCAGGACCTGGAGGACTGAGAACCTTCACTGAAATAAGAGCAGAGATTTTCTCAAAGAAATCAGTTCCATAACACTCGCAGTTGTCCTCACAGGGTCTCCTCACTCATGTGTGACTATGGAACAACAACTAACCCTAACATCTGGATCGACTGACATCACAAAGTTCTAAAGGTCCTCATTAATGTAGATCCTCCTTAATGTAGATCCAACAACACACATGCACACAAGATTCTTTCAAACAGTGTCTCTCTCTCTCTCTCTCTCTTCTCTCACACAACACACACACACACACACACCACCCACACCACTCACACCCTCACACTCTCACACACCCCACACTCTCACTCACACCACACACACACACACACACACACTCTCACACACCCACACACACCCACACTCTCACACACACACACACACACACACCCACACCCACACCACAACTCCCCGACTGTAACTGGAACACACACTGCCAGGATGCCAGTTGCAGAGGTGAATGACATCACGTCTGCAGGACATCACATTAACAAACACCGGGAATAGAGTTGTTGTGTCACAGTGTTGCTGGAAGATGATAAGGAGTAACTACACACACACACACCGCCGCACGCGCACACGCACACGCACACACGCACACACGCACACACACGCACACACGCACACGCACACACACACACCACACAACCACACCTCACACACACACACACACCCACACCAGCACTCACTGCTGACTGGTCATTCCTTCCCAACAGTAGAAGCAAAGTTCACCTGTCAGTTGTGGGTCTGTTATCACATTTCCTGAAAGCGTTGCTGTTACCGTAGCGACCAGTCTGACTGAACGGTGACCCTCATACTGGGCTGTGGTCCCTCCGCTGGTCTGTGTTCCACCTGTTGTCACCTCCATAAACCCTCCTGTCCGTCACTCTGGAAACGCTGGTGACGTCGTCGTCGTCATGGTGACGGGCCCGAATAACAAACCCCTCCATCTCAGGCCCTCCTGCTGCTCCCCCCCCCTTCATGTTCCTCAGATGCTCTCAGAGCTCAGAACATTCCGACCCAGAGTTTCGGGCCGACCCGGGTCGGCTGTGCCCACTTACCGTCTGCTCTCTGGGAACAGGCGACCGGCAGCAGTTCTCGGTGGCGGCGCGGAGGCGGATCATGGAGGTGCTGGACGGCGCCCGCGCCAGGCAGCGGGACGGCGAGGGGGAGGAGCTGAGCGAAGGTGAGGAGGACACCTGGGTCTTTCCTCTGGTTCAGATGAAGCCTCTGGGGATCCAGGTGGACGAGGAGGTCACACAGGTGAGTCAGAGCAGAACCGGCTCGTTAAAATCATCATTACTCAGCAAAAAAAGCCGCTCACGCACGTTTGTCTTGGCTCCACCCCCTCGCAGTGCTTGCTGACTGACGCCGGGCCAGACTCCACCCTCTTTCTAACCTCGGGTTACTTCAACCTGACCCGGGCCTACATGCAGCTCGTCCTCGGCGCCGGAGCGAACTACCGCATCCTCACGGCGTCTCCCGAGGTCAACGGGTTCTTCGGCGCCAAGGGCGTCGCCGGGGCGATCCCCGCTGCTTATATCCACATCGCCAGGCAGTTCTATCAGCAGGTGTGCCGGCTGGGCCAGCAGGAGCGGGTCCGCCTGCACGAGTACCACAGAGCCCGCTGGACCTTCCACGCCAAAGGTCAGGTGACAGGAAGTAGCGCCCGAAAAGAACGCTTCTTTGATTCCTTTTAGATGTGTTTGATGCTGAGTCGGCAGATTAAGGTCAGATTCCCCTAAACGGGCCGCCTGGCTCCGCCCCTCTGCTCCAGGTCTGTGGTACTACCTGGGGGGCGGGACCGGCCCTGCCTCACGCTCATCGGCTCGCCGAACTTCGGCCACCGCTCGGTTCACCGCGACCTGGAGGCCCAGATCGCCATGGTGACGCAGAACCAGGAGCTGCAGGAGCAGCTGCAGGGTGTGTGTGTGTGTGTGTGTGAGTGTGTGTGTGAGTGTGTGTGTGTGTGTGTGTGCGTGATGTTTTTGTTGCGTGGTGGGTGTGTGTGCGTGTGTTGTGCGCGAGTGTGCGTGTGTGTGTGTGTGTGTGTGCGTGCGTGTGCGTGCGTGTGTGTGAGTGTGCGTGTGTGCGCCGTGGCGTGCGTGTGCGTGCGTGCGTGTGTGTGTGCGTGCGTGTGTTGTGCGTGTGTGTGCGTGCGTGTGTGTGTGTGTGTGCGTGCGTGCGTGTGCGAGTGTGTGTGTGCGTGTGAGTGTGTGTGTGCGTGTGTGTGTGTGTGTGTGTGTGTGTGTGCGTGTGACTGACACGTGCGCCCCCCCCATCAGGAGCAGCAGAGGCTGTACCGCCGCTCCACCGAGGTCTCCAGCGCCACCTTCGAGCAGCCCGACCGCCACGTGCAGCTGTGGGTCAAACTGGTCACTCCGTTCATCAAGAACTTCTTCTGAGGTACAGACACACCTGGTGGGAGTGCTGCTGCTCTGGGTTCTGGTTCTGGTTCTGGTTCTGGTTCTGGGGGGGGCGTCCTGCTGAGTCGGCGACCTTCTGAGGGCGCTGGAGCCTCCAACGGTGGCGAGAGCTGATGTTCAGCTTCAGTTCACCGAGGAAGAAAAGACGTCTGAGACCTCCTCCTCTTCCTCCCCCCCCCCCTCGCCCCCCCCCTCCTGTGCCCCCCCTCCCCCTCCTCTGCCCCCCCCCCCCCCCCTCCTCTGCCCCCCCCCCCAGGAGGAAGTGTCAGGAGCAGCCCAGTGACAGTAAATGGGTGGTGTCTGTCCGTCCGTCTGTCTTATCAGCACCTGGACAGAGTCGAGTAATCTGCTGCCAACAGTCGTAAATAGACTCTGAGCCCTCGACTGTTGTTGGGAGGAAGCAAAAGCGTCTGTTTCTGATTATTATGGGATGCCTCCGTAAAACTGTTTACCTCAAATCAAACCAATTCTGGGTGTGAAGGTTGAAGGTTCACCATAACGCTGGTGTCAGATTCATAAAGACACATTTTAAACGCCACATTACAACGTGCTAATCGCTTTTCACTTTGATAAACACAAACGGACAAATTAGAGATTGAAGTTTTTGGGTTTTGGAAGAAAAAAGGTAAAATAAGGGGAGTTTTATTCCCTAAAACTCAAACTTTAGAGAGCAGGAGCTGCGCGTGAATGCAAAATATACCCGCATCAGCACTTTTAAAGCTTCTAATCACTATAAATGTTTGTGGTTTTATGGCCCATTTGTGTTGTTATTGCTTATCAGTGGCGGAAAAACAGGTTTGAGGCTTCCCAAAATAACTTGGAAGGACTGAAAGTATGTGAAGGTGCGCAGCAGCACCGGAGGGAAGAGCAGGTGCCGCTCAGCGCTGCCCCCTCCTGCCCCCTAGCGGCCGCGTTGGGCTCGACACCTAAACGGCCCCGACAGTTTCTGCTTTTGCACCTTCAGAGTTCAACATGTTAATAATCCAAATGTAGGAAATGACCAACTTTGGGATTCGTGGATGCTGGATGAAAAGAGTGAACAAATATGTTTTTGCCTTTCACTCAGAACCGTTTCCTCACTTTCTGACCCTGGAGGTCGCCGCCATGATCCGTGCACGAGTCTTCACAAGTCTTCACAAGTCCCGGCGGCTGTTCGATCCGGCGCAGGAAGCGACTCAGACATTCAGAGACATCACGACAACGGTCCAAAGTCACTAAGGCGCGAGGCAGCGGCGCCCGACAGCTGAGGCGGATGTGCTGAAGGGTTGGAACCCCTGAGGGTTTGTGAGGAGCTCTGAACGAGCTCAACGCTCTTCCTGCTCAGCTGCAGCACCTGCACAGACTTTTATTCATTATCTTTGTAAATTAAAGGTGTGGCGTGTTTTTAAAAACTGCATGACCTCTTCTTTTATATCGGCACGGGTTCCACGTTACAGGGGATCCACCCAGGATCTGGATCCCCCAGGATCTGGATCCACTTAAATCAATAGATGACTTTTAAAAGAAACCAAATAAAAAAAGAGGTGACGCACACGAATGTTTGTTTTCCACAAATAGCTCAAACGGTTCCAGGAAACTCAGCCGAGCTGCTGGAAAGACGAGGGTTTGATTCTCGAGGCGTGAACTCAGGTAGGAGCGGAGGGTAACAGCTCAGTTATTACAGCTGCCTCGTTACCGTGGAAACGAATCCATAGTATACGTTAAAGACTGAGTCCAGACTGGCCCTGAGCCCTAAGATGAAGGAAACGGTTCATATTTAAATCTGTTCCAGGAAACAACTTTGTTGCTTCTAATCTGATTTGAGCCTAATCTGATTTGACGGTGTGATCGGAACATCTGGACGAGCCGGTTTAAACGCCTGAATATCGTCACCGTCGTCATTAACGCCTCATTTAGGATGTAATGAGTGCGGCACAAATGGGAAAAACAAGACTGTGTTGCAAAACTTTATTTGAAACAATAAATTACAAGAAAAACTGACAAATATTCAGCAGTTTCTTTATTTTCCACCAACCTCAAAGCAAAGTTTTTAAAAAAATGTTTGGAAAATACTGAAAGGACCAGATCAGATGTGGCGTTCACGCCTCTGATGTGGTCATGTGACGCGCCAGGAAAACAGAGGAGAAAAGGACTCGGCAGGAAAATAAAACGAGTCTGTAAATGATGAAAAGGATCAAAACGGTCGCTCCGCCAGACGGTCTTCGAGGGCTCCAGAGGACAGAAGCTTGGTAGGACACGTGTGTGTGTGTGTGTGTGTGGCAGCAGCACAGCTGTCCGTCAGGGCCTCCCTTCCTCCGTGGATGGGAACATCTGTCTGGATCCTGGGCAGCAGGTCCAGTTGCTGGTCCAGGTGAGTCTGGATCCTCTAAAGCGCCTTCAGGGACGAAACCTTCTTCTTGCGAGAGGCCAGCATCTCGTAGAAGGGATCCCTGCTGATGGCGGCTCTGGGGGGGGGGGGGGGGGACGAGGGTCAGGCTCCTGCTCACCCTAACCCACCACCCACCGGCTCGGACCACAACTCACTTGATGCTGCTGATCCACTCGTCCTTCTCCTCCGCCGTCGGCGCCGAGATGCGGTAGAAAGTGTGGTTGCCCTCGACGACGCGGCCGTCCGCCTCCGTCTTGCAGGCCTTTATCACCTGGTCTTTGTGGTCGGGGATGAAGAGCTCAAAGCAGTTCTGTAACGGAACAGAACCACGGGTGAGTCCTGAGGGAGGGGCGCTTCCTCCTCCCTGGGTGGAGGGTAAAGATGGTGCCAGCAGGTGGCGCTAGAGGAGCTCCTGTGAGGAATAACTGCAGTTTCATAGAGAACGCAGCTGACTCACATTCTCAGGGCATCGGAAACAACACAACCATCAAAGATAAAAGATCCGGATGGAAAACTTTACCGGTTTCTTGGAATCTTCAACTTCTCGGATGCTCAGATTTTCCAGCGGGATAATTCCTCTGGGTTCTTTGTCCTGGGCAGGAGGAGGACATGAGACGTGTTGCAGACCGCCCGTCTCCCATCTCATCGACTGGAAATACTCACAGTGGTGTATTCGAAGTAGTACAGGCAGTTGTCTGTCAGGATGAACCAGCGTCTCTTCCAGGTCTTCACTCGTCCACCTGGGGACAGATTTAAAGCTGAGCTACGCCTCCTTTTGGTGGCTCTGTGCAGCCAAGCAGCAGGTTAAAGGCAGCTCTGTCCAGCAGTTAGAAGCAGCTCGGTTTGGGTCGCGTTAGCAGCGTGAGGCGGGACACACAAACGCCGAATTCTATGTTCTGAGCGATGTGAAGCTGAAGGACAACAGCCAATCAGGACTGAGAAGGCGGGGAGGAGAGGAAGCGGTGCAGGGAAAAGTGAAGGAAGAGCTGAGTACCTACCTCCTGGAGCAACACATGAAACACAGAGAGGAATAAAGTCACTGGAAACGTTCGAAACGGCCACGTCAGTAAAGTGTGGTTACACGCCGCGTCCACCAGGGGGCGCGCGCATCAGCAGAATGAATCTGAACGTTTAAAAACGTCCTACCGAGTTTCAGGAGCCACCCTTCTCTGTCCGGGTTGAAGAAGGTGTGTGTCAGGTCGTTGCCGTCGTCCTCGGGGATCTTAAAGGGCTCGTTCTTGATGTGCTGTCGTACAGTTCTACACAAACAGCAAAACTGTAGTAATTAGCATGTTTGTTGCCCCCCCCCCCCCACACACACACACACACGCGCTCGGATGATGCCTCTGGGATGCTGTCGGGCCACCTCACCCTCAGTAGGTCCTCCGGCAGGTCTCCTCCATCGTTGATGCCCCTGTTCATGGCCGTGAACCTCTGCACGGAGGGTTTGTCCTTCACGTTGGGGTTGTGCAGCTGGTGTTCAACATGATGACGGCGAAGGACAACACATAACAGGTGTCTGTGTGACAACAGCAGAGGGTGTGTGTGTGCGCGTGTGTGTGCACGCGTGTTTGAGGACTTTGCCCGGCAAAATCATCAGAGCTCATCTGGAAAGGTGAGGTTATTTTAAGGCAGCGCTGTTGCGTCCACCTCTGGAACCATGCATTTGTTGTTGTGATTGATGGTTGCCATGACAGCGGCACCTCCTCACAAGCCTCGTGTGTGTGTGTGTGTGTGTGTACCTGTGCTCTGGAACACCCCCGGGTTACAGCGGCAGTATCTCTGGGCGAACGCCTCCATCATGCGGTCGATCTTCTGGGCCTCTCCGGGCAGCCTGAAGCTCCAGAGGAACTGCCGCAGAGCCTGGACCAGTTCAGGTCCGTGAACTCGTGCAGCTCCAAGAAGGCGTGCAGAACCGCAATGTTGAAGTCATCCCTGCACGACACAGGAGGACGCACGCCCACGCACGCACGCACGCACAGCAGGGGGGAGTGAGCAGGACAGAAAGAGGATCAACAGATGGAAGCAACGTTCACCAGATTTATTAAATCGGATAAAGACGGATCATCTTTCCGCGGTGAGCCAACAGAAGCTAACGCTAACGCTAACGGGTACAGCGCTGCTCACCGTTCCCCGAGGTACTCGCCAATAGCCGTCTTGTTAAGCCCCTCCCCCTTGTAGAGAAATTTGGCGATTTCATCGCTCGTGCTCTTCAGGAGAGAAGTGTCGATCAGGAAGCGGATCCCCTGAGGGAGAAAGATCCACCCGGGTCACCAAGGGTGTGTTTGATTCACCTGTTGCGGCCTTATAAAGCACGGCAACGTGACGCCACCGCGTGACGCCGCCGGTGGATCGGCGTTCCGGGGCTGGTTGATCCCGTCAGGTTGAGCTGCAGCACGAGGCCGAAGCTTTCTCACTTCTTGGGGTCCATGTTGAACTTCTTCCGGCCGATGGCCATCTGTTTGTTCCTCTGCATGCTCTTCCTGGGGGACACGGAGCGGGTCACATGATCAGGTCCTTTCTAGTGCAGCACCTGTGTCATCGGGGCTGCTGCTAAAAGGGTGAGACAATCTGGGGGGGGGGGGTGTGTGTGTGTGAGGCTGGTGTGTGTCGGGGTGGGTTGTGGAGTGCGGTCTGGTGGGGTGTGTGTGAGGCTGGTGTGTGTCTGCGAGGAGGGTGTGTGTGGTGGTGTGAGGCTGGTGTGTGTCTGTGTGTCGGGGCAGGTGTGTGTGTGTGTGAGGCTGGTGTGTGTCTGCAAGGAGGGTGTGTGTGTGAGGGTGGTGTGTGTCTGCGAGGAGGGTGGTGTGTGTGTGTGTGTGTGAGGCTGTGTGTGTCTGTGTGTCGGGGCAAGGTGTGTGTGTGTGTGAGGCTGGTGTGTGTCTGTGAGGAGGTGTGTGTGTGTGTGTGAGGCTGGTGTGTGTCTGTGTGTCGGGGCAGGTGTGTGTGTTGTGTGAGGCTGGTGTGTGTCTGTTGTTGGGGCAGTGTGGTGTGTCTGCGAGGCTGGTGTGTGTGTGTGTGAGGTTGGTGTGTGTCTGTGTGTCGGGGCAGGTGTGTGTGTTGTGTCTGAGGCTGGTGTGTGTCTGCGAGGCCAGTGTGTGTGTGTCTGTGTGTGTGTGTGCGTGCGTGCGTGTGTGTGTGTGTGTGTGTCACCTCTCTTCGGTCAGGCCCAGAGTCTCGATCTCGCTGGTCACCTCTGCGATCTCATCCTTCAGCCTCTGAGATGGGAGAAACACAGAGGATGAGGAGGAAGCTTTGTGATCCAGGAGAACCCTGAAGACCCGGTGACCTTCACCCCCCCCCACACACACACACACACACCAACCCCCCCCCACCCCCCCGTGTGGAACAGCCGGCCTGTTAAAGCCTCTCTGGGATCTGAGGCACCTGTTGGGGCTCAGACGACCGCCGACCCACATTTGCTCCACGCCACAGTGAGAAGACACAAGCATGTGAGGTCGTGGCGAGGAGGCGGGGCCAGACACGTCTGCGGGCGGCGGCCCAAAATAAACGACTAATCACAGACGTGAAAACGAAGGTCTCCAATTTAAGGCGGATCCTTCAGCAGCTCTGCTCTAAAGGTAGAACACTTCACTCCTTTGGCTGCTTCTGTGTGTGTTTCCATGGTGACACCATAAGTGAACAGCTTCTTCCACTGTGGGAATGTTTTGCGGTTCATTACCCATCATCCCCCAGGGCGGGACAGGGCGGGGCTTGTGAGGGGGCCCTGCCCACAGGCTCCGCCCCGTGGTGGAGATGCCCAGTTTCTGACTGCGTGTTCCAGACAAGCTGGATTTCGTTTAAATTCACAGCTTTTGCTCTGCGGCTGCAGAGATGCAGGCGCTCCTTTATCCTGGATCGGGTGATCTGGTGATCTGGTGATCGGGTGATCTGGTGCTCAGTGACGCTGCCATTTCCCCTTTTCTCACACCTGACGACAACAAAGGTCACACACTTCCTGTCCTTCACTAACACCAGATCACACATCACTGAACTGTTAAAATATGATTGAAAATCATTCCTTTAGGAGGAGGCGGTGGTCATCGTGACCCCCCCAGGGACAGTTAGAGCACACACATGTAGCCCCCAAAACACACACACACACACACACACACACACACACACACACACTGGTGTAGACATGGAGGAACACTCAGGGACACGTGGAAGAAGGGCTGGAAGAATGTGGCGAACTGAAAATACTACAGGAAAACTGCAATTTTGGATTCTCATAAAGAGTGTGTGTGTGTGTGTGCGTGTGTGTGTGTGTGTGTGCTTTACTTGTATGTCATGCAGTAGCTCCTGTTTTCGCCGGCGAATGCTTTCAAGCTCCTGTCGCTCCTCTGGACTGAGGTCATCAGGAACTGAGGAGAGAAACACCTGAAAATCAGACATTTGAACTGCGGCTCCAGGTTACTATGGCAACACAATCAAATAATCCCCGTAATACCGGTAACATCATAACTTTTGGTCATGACAGCGAGGAATACCAAGAACACAACAACAACAACAACAACAATAAGAGAGGAAAAATAAGACTGTTCAAAAAACAAATGTGGATTTTGACTTCATATCTTATGGGTGGACAATAATCAGCCCCAAGAGCGCGCACGTTGGCGTATCCACACGTGCACATCTGCAGCAAACTGATAAGGCAGGGAGGGAACCGGGTCGGGCATGAAGAGAAGGAAGGACCAGCTGGGAGCTTCAAATAGCAGAGAAATGAGGCGCTGAGGGACGAGATCGGCTCTGATCCTAGAACTATTAACCTGGTTAGAGATCAGATCAGGGAGGATCTGAACTATTAACCTGGTTAGAGATCAGATCAGGGAGGATCTGAACTATTAACCAGGTTAGAGATCAGACCAGGGAGGATCTGAACTATTAACCTGGTTAGAGATCAGATCAGGGAGGATCTGAACTATTAACCTGGTTAGAGATCAGATCAGGGAGGATCTGAACTATTAACCTGGTTAGAGATCAGATCAGGGAGGATCTACCAGCCACATTTCTTCATCCTCACATGTGGGAGACAAATTGGTCTGTGACAGGTGCAACACTGGTGCTGATATCAGACCATTATTCAGCACGCACACCACACACACCGCACACACGCACACACACACACACGCACACACGCACACACGCACACACGCACACACGCACACACGCACACACTCATTATAAACCCACAACCTCTCCAGAGGAGAAATGAGACGCAGGATGAGCCTGTGGGTTTGTGCTGCTGCTACTGATGAGGATGATGAGATGAAGATGAGGATGATGAGGAGGAGGATGAAGATGATGAAGATGATGATGAGGAGGATCTGCTGCCTTCAAACCCAGAAACACACGGGGCCAAAGGTCACTCCCCATCCTTCTGCCTTGCATGGTAGGGCGACGCTTCCTCTGAAGCCACAGACGCCTACGCAACCAAAGTTCTGTCTGAAGACGTGATGACACCCTCACGCACACGCTCACGCACACGCTCCTGAGTGCACGTTTCCAGCTAAATGACAGAAACGGCAGAAATGCAGAAGTAGCAACTCCTGGTGACGCACTCAACACCTCCACATTGATGTCACAAGCATGAGGTTCCTACCAGAGAGCTGCCGTCTGCTGCTCCACAGCACCACTAGGACCCAGTCCTCCCACGGCCCCCCAGTCCTCCCACGGCCCCCCAGTCCTCCCACAGCCCCCCAGTCCTCCCACAGCCCCCCAGTCCAATCCTGGGGTCCTCCAGTCAAGCCTCCCTGCTCCTTAATCCTCAGGAGCTCCTTCCAGAGGGGCGAGAGGAGGCTAAATGAGGAAGTGTGTACGGGAGTGTGTGTGGGGTGAAAACCCCTGAACTCTCCTCCCACCCTCAGTCCATCCTGACTCCTCCCCCCCGTCTGCGAGCACGCCATCAACCGTAAGAAGCCCCGCGTGGACGCCAGCTTAAAAACAAAACACACTCAAATGTGTAAAATAAAATAATTTCATTTTTCAGAAGAGAAATTTAGAATAAAACTGCGGAGAAATGACAAAAAAAGGCAGAAAAGCAGGTGGAAAAGTGATGTGATTTAATAGTTCCAGCAGCTTTGAGTGACGTTTGGACACAGCAGTGGGTAGTTATTATTATTATTATTATGGAGGAGGAGGAGGAGGAGGAGGAGAGGTGAGGAGGTGGAGGAGGAGAGGAAGATGAGAGGGGAGGAGGGGAGGAAGATGAGAGGTGAGGAGGAGGAGGAGGAGGAGGAGGAGGAGGAGGAGGAGAGGAAGGAGGAGGGGAGGAAGAGGAGAGGTGAGGAGGAGGAGGAGGAGAGGTGAGGAGGTGGAGGAGGAGAGGAAGGAGGAGGAGAGGAAGATGAGAGGTGAGGAGGAGAGGAAGGTGAGGAGGAGGAGGAGGAGGAGGAGGAGGAGGAGGAGAGGAAGATGAGAGGTGAGGAGGTGGAGGAGGAGAGGAAGATGAGAGGTGAGAAGGTGGAGGAGAGGAAGGAGAGGAAGGAGGAGATGAAGGTGAGAGGTGAGGAGGTGGAGGAGGAGAGGAAGATGAGAGGTGAGAAGGTGAAGGAGAGGAAGGAGGAGAGGAAGGTGAGGAAGGAGGAGATGAAGGTGAGAGGTGAGGATGGTGGAGGAGGAGAGGAAGGTGAGAGGTGAGGAGGAGGAGGAGGAGGAGGAGGAGGAGGAGGAGGAGGAGGAGGAGGAGAGGAAGGAGGAGAGGAAGGTGAGAGGTGAGGAGGTGGAGGAGGAGAGGAAGAGGAGAGGTGAGGAGGGGGAGGAGGAGAGGAAGGAGGAGGAGAGGAAGGTGAGGAGGAGGAGAGGAAGGTGAGGAGGAGGAGGAGGAGGAGGAGGAGGAGGAGAGGAAGGAGGAGATGAGGAGGTGCAGAGAGGGTGCGGCGACTTTGCAAAAGATTTCTTCCAGCTCACAAGACACTGGCAGGAACACTTCATGTTTATACACACTGAAAAGTGAACTACAGCGCACACACACACACACACACACACACACCACACACACACACACACACACACACCACACACACACTCGCACACTGAGTGGTCTGTGTGCCTCTGTACATGTGGGGAGACGAATCACCACGGCAACTGAACACTGATAGCACTTTGTAGCTCTCCTGCCTCCTTGTGTGTTAATTGCTGTTCAGCAGAAGTGAGACGTTAATTCCTGTGTAATAACGACTGTTGTTACACCTCATTCCTACCATGTAGGGGAAAGTGACTCACCTGTGGATGCAGCAGGTGATCCAACAGACGGACACAGAAAAGCCTGGAAACTGGAGGCACACAGCTCACTCACCGTCCCCATGGCAACCCAGTTTAACCAGTGGCCCGACCAGGTCGTCTCCTGGCTCCTCTCAGATCTGCTTCATGTCCACCAGGAAGGTGTTGAGATGAGCAGGTAGGAGGGCTGCTGGACTCAGAGAGGAACTCTCTCTCTCCCTCTCTCTCTCCCTCCCTCCCTCCCTCCCTCCCTCTCTCCCTCCCTCTCTCTCTCCCTCTCTCTCCCTCCCTCTCTCCCTCCCTCTCCCTCCCTCTCTCTCCCTCCCTCTCTCTCTCTCCCTCCCTCCCTCTCTCTCTCTCTCCCTCCCTCCCTCTCTCTCCCTCCCTCCCTCCTCCCTCCCTCTCTCTCCCTCTCTCTCTCCCTCCCCCTCTCTCCCCCCCCCCCTCTTTTAGCCCCCCCCAAAACTGATGCTGGTGTGTATTTAAAGAAAACTACAGCACACACACTTATTGCAATTAACACACTCCTCTCCTCACGTTCAACAGTTGTTGAAGTATATTCTTGGAGGCAATGACAAATATGTAACCCACACACACGCTCACACACACACACACACACACCACACACACACAACACACACACACACACACACACACTGGGCAGACAACCTCGTATCCTTCTGTTCCACACCTACACCCTTACACACATCACAGTCCAGTTTTAGTCAACACGTGCACACACACACACACACACACACACACACACACACACACACACACACACACACACACACACACACACACACACAGTGTTTAGAAACTCCAGTATAACAATAATGGTGTGAAAGAGTAAAACTGCATAAAAGATGTCAAGCAGACGCATGAAAAGAAAGTTTGTGGGTGTTTTTATCTTCCATCTTTGGTCCCAGTTCTTGTTTATTACTCTTGTTTATTACTCTTGTTTATTACTCTGTTGTTGTTGTTTACTCGCGGTCCAGATGAGTCCAGGAGCAGGATCTCCCTGCTGGGCTGGGCTGGTATTGCGACGCTTCCTCTGAAGCCACAAAGACGCCTCCGCAACCAAAGTTCTGTCTGAAGACGTGATGACACGCACACGCTCACGCACACGCTCACGCACACGCGTGCACGTTTCCAGCTAAATGACAGAAACAGCACTCCGAGCTGCTTCCGCTGAGCTCCCTGCACATGTTTAAGGAAGCGGCAGCAGTTGTTCCGTTATTTATATTCTGCATCTGCCACCAGGAAGCCGCCTCTATTTGGAGGAACGTCGGCGTGGACTGGCCTCCAAACTGGCCTCCAAACTGGCCCCCAAACTGGCCCCCAGTTTGATTTGGCTCTCCCCTCCTGATCCCACCCCTTCGTCTGTCTGGCTCCTCTTCCTCGCTCCTCTTCCTCGCCTGGTCTGACCTCTTTCTGTGGCTCTGCTGCTCATTATGAAGCTTCCTCTGATCCACCTGTTCCAGTTACACCTGTCGCGGCTCCTGGGTCAGACGCACGGCTGCTTTATGATCACGTTAATTCCAGCTCTTTAGCACCTTTTGGCCAAACTGCAATAGTAAATCCTCTAAATCCAGACGGTGTTATTATTATTATTATATATATATATATATATATATATATATATATATATATTATATATATATATATATTATTATTATTATTATTATTATTATTATTATTATTATACAGAGAAACATCAGTCGCAGCGGTTTTGTGACGCAACACTTGACAGGAGGACAAAATATAGACGGTGGATCAAATTTCAGCTCTCTGCGCTTTTGTTTAGGATAATTTCACTACTGGAACACAGCTGTCGACTCCACTTTGGGCACTGGGTTACCATGACAACCCCCAAAAAGCCAAGGCTGTGGAAGAGCAAGAAAGTGCCAAGATCGGATCACAAAGCACAAAAGTGCATTTGGGCCGCATTATTTTGTTGCTGTTTAGTGTTTTACTGAAGAAAGACGAAGCTGTTTTGACCATGAAACAGAAGCTTGGACAGTTTCTGCCACAAACTGGAGCCACTTTTAAAGAAAAAGCTTATTTGCCTCAGCTCAACGGCACAAAATATTGTAGCTCAACTGTAAAATTTAAATTTAAGAAAACCCCGATAAATTGCAAGTTTGTAAAGTGAAAACAGTTTAAAACTATTCAGTTATTTTGTTATTATTCTGTTATGAACATTAGCTGAGCGGTTTAAAAATAAAATGCGAGTAGAACCACAGATTTACCCCGTGGCCACTGGGGGGCGCTGCAAACACATATAACAGACAGGCGGGCAGACAATTAATTTGTACTGATGGTGAATAAACTGGGCTGCACAACTGGGTTGGTCGAACCAGCTGTGTGTCCTGAAGACAGCAGGTCCGGAGCGTGGTCCCGTCTCTCAGGGGGACGATCACCCGCCTGGTTCTACTGAGGACAGGCTGAGCAGAACCACCCTCTCTGGGCTGCGGATGAGCATTTCTCACATATTTTCCTGGTGGAGTCAATCAGCACGCGTATGAGACGGATCTGCTCTCTTGTCCTCTTGTCCACCACCCTGCACGTGTCATCTGGCTCCTGTTCATAACAGCACGTATTTGTTGGTCCAGTTTGGCTCCTTTATTTTACATTTGTAACATCCTCTGAACTTATTGAATGCAACACCTTGGAACATAAATAGACGTGACCTGATTGGAGGCGTGTTAGCCCTCGTGTCACCCCTGTGGGCCCCCCCCCCCTCCAGGGGGGCCCCCCCTCTGCTGTGTTTGGAGAGGACAAATTTACCACCTTTAACATCAGAGGCCAAGTATCCATTTATCTGGATTATTGTAAATATACATCCTCTTTGTATATTCCAAATCCTGTTCTATTTGATTTTATCTTATTTTTCTCTGAGTGCTCTTGCTGCTGTTGTTGCACTGTAAATTTCCCCGTGTGGGACAATAAAGGACCTGAATCTGAATCTAAACCTGTAAATGCTCATTTCCTTACTTAAACACTGAGCCTCTGCAGAAACGTCCATTTCGTTGCAGCGTCTCAGGACATGAAGACGCAAGCTTCTTTGGAAGCATCGCTGGATGCTTCTGCTCTGTTGGCAGAAATGTAACGTCCTATTTTGAGGGAGACTAGTTGTAATTTACCATTATTATCATAGTGAGAAACTAGCGAGGACCTAGCAGAACACCTGTGGCTGCAGATGTGATGTTGATGTCGCCTGTTTGTCCAAAGCTCTGCTGAAATAACTCACACGAGTCTCGTCTTTCAAACCTGGGTTTTTATTTCTGATAATACTGAATATTTGTCCTTTGCCAGGACTTACACGAAGCATCAAACACATGCACGGTGCTCTTATTCACACAAACGGCCCCCTCACCCACCAAAGAGGCTCCCATGGCCCCCACTCTCGCCCTTCTCCAGTCCCCACTGAGCTCAGTCCAAACACACACAAAAATCATGACAGGTCGAAGAGTAACACTAAAAAACACGGCAAGGTGATGCGGAATGAAAGCGTCTAGTTTTAAGCCAGGCCTCCGACGCCCATCTGTCCTGTAAACCTCTGACACCTGTGGAACTGTCATACTGGGAGGGCCAGAAAGGTCAAAGCAAGGTTAAACAGGTCGTGGAAACACACTGGCAACTCATGAGGCTGCTGCTGGCCACACCCAGACAAATTCACATAAAAAAATAACACCCCAGAAGCTCCGTCGTTCCCTTTTACAATCAGCAAAAACGTCTCCTGAACTCGCCGCCACTTTTGTTCCGTCACCGCAAAATCTGAGCTCTTAAAAAGTGTCTGACACGCCTCACCTAAAGCCCCTGGGCCTGGGGGGCCTGGGGGGGCTGGGGCAGCTTGACACATCCTCACTAAGTGCAAGGCTAGTTCTACTGCAGTCAATAATGAGCATCAATCAACAACAAGGTATATGCAGCGGTACTGTACAGCTACACCCCCCGCAGGGAGGGGGGGGGGGCGGCGAGACGAGGACGGGGGACAAATTTAGGACATTTTGGATGCGTTTCACGCTCGGGAGCAGGTTCCGAATTGGAGCGTTTGAGGTTTTACGCAGCATAGACTGGTCCAGCGAGGCTCCATGCTGGGGTGAGCCGTGACCTGATGACCTTCAGCACCACGTCTCCACGCTCTCTAAAGGGGAAGTTCAGCACGACTCAGGCAGGAACCAACCATCCGGACACGGAGACGCGCTGAGGAAACAAAGGCAACTTGGAATTTTGACTGAAAAGAGGTAATAAAGGGAGAAATCTGGGCCGTGGAAGAGCAGCCCGGCTCCTCTGGTGGTGCCCTCCTGACGCCAGCCTCAGGAGGGGGGGGCGTCATCACTCGACCAGTCTATGTGTCACCCTGCTAGCTTTGATCTTCACAGACGCTGCGTCTGACAGCAGAAGCTGGGCTCGGTGTTGCCGGCCCGTTTCTAAGGCCCCATCTTACACTGGGGTGGTGCCGAGGTCCGACTGGGAGCAAATCCACCGCTCACATCTGCACAGCCAATCTGTGGGTTCGGACGCCTACGAGGTCTCTTCCAGATGCTTTTGACTTTTTTGAGCAGGGGTTAATTTAGCAAATGGACCCCCCCCTCTCCCCCCCCCCCCCCGATAAACATTGCAAAGCGGAAACCTGCAGCAGATGTGAGAATTCAGCGTCACGTGGACCCCGGGTGTAAGAGAGGGCCCTAAAAATGGAGGTTAAGGGCTGTTTTCTCACCAGAATTTAAGTCACAATAAGGTTGCCTTTTGAATTATTCATTAATTAATATCACCCAAAAAATGTCAAATCTTAACGGACTCCTGCTGTGCAGCAGGATGCCGGGGCGCCGTGTGATTAGGGTTCCTCGCCGTCCAAGAACTCCTTCTTAGGCGAGGAGACGCCGCGGTACCAGGAGCAGGAGTTGTCCGCCCTCTTGATGCAGGCGTAATGGTTGGCCTGGCGACCGTGCACCAGCTTCTCAATCATCAGGTCTGTCCACAGACACTCTTCTGGGGCGGAGATCTCGCAGGGCAAAGACGGGCAGCGCACGATCTGGAGGAACACACACAGGTCTCCTTTAGGAGAGCGGTTCCTCTTTTGTTGTGACAGCTGTTGTTGTGGCTCTCAGATGTTCTATTATGTCTGCTGCAAACTGCAGGAGGTGAAACCTTGGGGTAAACACAGCACACACACACACACACACACACACACACACACACACCAGCGTTCCCACCTTGCACTCACAGCCCATCTGGTAGCGCTGACTAAGCCCCTTTTTCTGGGTGTTGCTCAGGGAGTCCCAGGGCATAATGTAGTCACACAGGGTCACGTGCATGCGCCCGCTGGCCTCCTCCTTGCCTGGAAAAGAAGAGGACGGGATAAAGTCTTCAGCCTGAAGGAGAAACTCAGACATAACGAGGTGACGCGTGTCTATAAAACACAAAAACACAGATTTCCTGATGCATCCACAGGCAGAGGTCACATTCATTTCTCCAGTTTTCTGGATTTGCTGCAGACTCCCGGCGGCTAAACTCCCTCTGAACCGGGGCAAAGCCATTGAAAAAGATGCCCCAGGTGGCAGAAAGCTGGCGGCCTTTCACCGCTCGGCGCCGACATGTCGAGAGAAAGAGGGAGGAAGGGCAGACTTCAGCACTTCCTGCTCTGGGTATCAGGGTGCACGTTGGCGGGTGCATCCGTCTGTGATGTGACACCAGAGTCGGGGTGACGCCATCGCCCCTTTCATCACAGCCAGGCTTTAAATGGGGAAGCACCGTTACTTCGGAATCGTTTCAAGCGTGTCTCAACCTTCCCCGCAGGAATGGCGTAACGGGTGTGTTTGTCAGGTTGTGTCGACAGGTTCTGTGTGTGTTGAGGTCAAAGTGTCCCAACGGCCTTCGCAACAGAGTCAGACGTTCTGGTTTCATGGTCAGGGAGGAGCTACGCAGCAGGAACATGGCAGGGGAACAAGGAACAAGGGCTTCTCACGGCTCATTACGGGTTCTAGTTCTGAAGAACCTCGTCCGATCTGTACCTGAAATCAGGTACTCCTTCTTGCCACTGGCGTCCAGGGTGACGCCACAGACGGCGGACACGGGAGCGGTTAGGACAGCCTCGATGTCCTGTTTAGGACCCTTGAACATCTGGAGCAAAGACAGGCCAGAAAAGTCTGAATCAGCTAGTTGAACTAGAAAAGTGGCGTGTTTTTGTGGTCAGAGCTCACCTTGATCTGCTTGACATCATATTGGATCCGTTTGATGGGGTTCCCGTAGATATCGTTCCCAGAATTGACCTCCTTCTCTCCCACCACTTTTGCTCGGATCACTGCAAACCAGGCAGAGGTTAAGGTTTATGGTTAAGGTTTGAACACGTAATCCATGCTGCGATGGCGAGGAGACGATTAAAAGGTGATTAAAATGGAAACATTGAGCTAAAAAAGTCAACAAATGACTCACTTCCTGTCAGAATAGCTTCTGAACAACTGACACATGCGTTCCTGTTTCAGACACGAGCAAACGCTGCGGCACAACCCCAGCGAGCATCTGATCAAACCAGCGGCCCGGCCCGGTTCTTCTGGACCGCCGGCTCGGACGCACGGCCGCCAGAACAGCCTGCAGAGACTCACCGGATGTGAGGCGCCGCAGCACCGCCATCGATTCCCTCTGCCAGTAATTAACCAGTCAAAGGTCGGCAGCTAATTTGCTTTTTGATTCATTAATTGTGTCTTTATTGGTGCAAATATACGACAGCAGCGCACACACACACACACACACACACACACACACACACACACACACACACACACACCAGGACTAACGAGCAGAGAACAGGCAGCAGGACGCAGGCCTCAGACAAGGTCACCTGACTGTTAGAGGTCAAATGTCCCCATGATGGTGGAGCGTCCAACAGACACACACTCTTCTACTCTCATCCGTCCCCACCACATCGCCCCCCCCCCCCCCGTTGACTCCACCTCGTGACCACGACCCTCCTGATGTGGTCTGCTCAGCTCAGACACATGTGGGCACAGGCCAGGGTCACCTGGGGGAGCACGCCGGGGTCAGGGATCACACGGGTCCCACAGCACAGCCCCGATGCTGGCGGAAACACTGGGACGTCTGCTTGTTTACACTCCCAATGTGTGTGTGTTCACGTGCGCTCGGCAGGGTGACTCGGGCCTTCCACACCACGCACCACCGTGTGACTGGGAGGGTCTGTTTGGGAAGTTCCCCCTTTGTGGGCAGCAGATTTATACCAGGTGACACAGAGTCTGGAGCGTCTACACGTGCACGAACGACGAGCCTCCGTTTGACAAAGGAGACGTTGTTCTTGTCGTCCACGTCCATCATGAACAGTCAGACAAGCGTCTCTATTCTTATTTGCTGAACTCAGATCCAGCCAGAGCGGTGACGTGCACAGTTCTTGCTGTTTCTGGTCTGCGTGGCCTTCAGCCCGCCTCATCCTTCCTCAGCGGTCAACAGCTATATTAACTCATCGCCCTTTAAAAACACCAGCGCGCCAACGCAAACACGCCTCTGCTGCGACACAATTAGTCGAAGAGCTTCAGTTCCTGAGTCACACCTGAGATGACAGACGAGCACGCTGTGGTGCCAGTGGAACAGCTGTCCAGATGCTGCCCAGTGTGTGAGGGACCACCAGGCATGGCCACACCACAGCTGTGTGTATCCCTGCATTACACCGGAGCAAAACTTGGGAAAACCCCAGCAGCATTCCTGTAATTCCTCCCAGCACCACCACTCCCCGAAGAAACGGGGCAGGAATGGAAATAAGAAAGGAGAGGAAAACTGGGGGTGCGACGGTTTGCGTGGCCGAGGACACTGGGACACTTCGTCCACCTCTTGTCCTCCTCCGTCCTCCGTCCTCCTGCTGTCCTGTGCCACGTTGCCCACTGCTGAGGGTGAAGCCTGGTAAACAAACACAGCAGAACCCGGAGCTGATGCTCAGGGGCCACTCCTCTCTCCCTCCCGTGCGTCACACCGACAGGGCTCCTACACCCTGAGCTACATCAGCTTCATCATGGCTCGACTAATAGTGACAATAGGTGTGTGTCGGCCACCGCAGCAGTCGGCCCATGGCCTTGAGGAGCAGCCGCACCACCAGCCAGGGGGCAGGGGCCGAGGGAGAGCTGCAGGCTCCCGCCAGATGTGCAGCTGCAGCTGCAGCGCGGCTAAACATCATCAACAACAACAACAACAACGACGACGACGACGACGACGGTGCTGCTGTACTCACCTACATCGGCGTTGCAGAACGCCTGTTGCGGGTGTACCGGAGCGCAGCTGCACGCCTCCGTCAGCTCCTCTGTCCGCCACAGGACCAGCAGCACAAGCGTGCAAAAGATGCCGTGGACGGAAAACGGCATTTTCACAACCCCCGACGTGACTCTTCCCGTTTGATCGTTAGTGGCGCA
Organism: Takifugu flavidus; assembly: GCF_003711565.1. Taxonomy (NCBI): domain Eukaryota; kingdom Metazoa; phylum Chordata; class Actinopteri; order Tetraodontiformes; family Tetraodontidae; genus Takifugu; species Takifugu flavidus. The sequence goes on along the minus strand of NC_079520.1, from coordinate 28,063,114 downwards.
GATGCGGTGTCGTCGGGCTCCAGCGGGCGACCGCAACGTCGCTCTCGGCTTCTCCGCGTCTCTACGGCAGCAGGCGGCTTCCACGCGTGATCGTCAGCCCTGTCTGTCCGAATATCGACAGCTGTCTGTCTTTCTGGAATGTTTTCGTTACGGAGATCAAGGCGGTTTTATAAGACTGACGGCGCGGCTCCTCCCCCTCCGGTAGCGGCGGGGCCGACAGGGGGCGCTGTGGCCCCGCCTGGAACACCGCCGGAAGTCCCATTAGCACGTTATTAGCTGACTTTAGCCCTTTTAAAGTCTTTTCCGCGTATCATTTTAGTACAAATTGTTTTTGCTCTGAATTTACTCAGCCACAAAAATAAGTTGTACTCGATTATGTACAAAATATGTAAAAAAAACAACAAAAAACCGCCGTAATAACCAAGACGAACTCGGTACTTCAGGCCCGAGAAGTCCAAACTCACGTTAATTAGAATCTATTAATTAAATTCATGTCGCTTGAATTCAAAATAATCATAAAACGATTTAATTCTGAGTTTTCCTCGAGTCCCCATGAAACTAAAAAACCCCAACATTAAAATGCATAATTTCTTCATTATTGTCACATCACCTGCACTAAAGATTAAACACCAGGATGTGTTTCTTATTGTTGAATTAAACAAAATATGTATTATTTTATACATTTATCAGGCAGACTTTCACTTGAATTTATTTCAACTGGAACCAGTTGATCTTTTGCACACAAAAAAAGACAAATTAGAAGAATAGCAAAGGAAAGAAATATTGGATTTATTCCACATAGCACGGATGGTAGTACAGGTTTAAGTTTGTACACGCCGTGATTGAGCTGGCAACCCTTCCAGATAAATAATGCCACGGTTCTGGCAGAAGAGGGCAGCGCCCCCCAGCTCTGCTTCACAGTGAGCCACAGCTAAACTGGGAACATGCTTCCACCTTGGTAGTTGGCCCTGTCGCTTCGGTTAAGGCACAGGTCACAAAAGGCTTTGGAAGAGCGTTCTAACGCCACAGAATCATCACCTTTAATCTGCTAAAGTAATGCACTGCTCTGTTCCTGAGGCAAAAGAATCTGGCTGTCAGCAGGAGCACGACTGCTCCAATTGGATTTAAACACCAAAAAGAAAAGGGGGAGTTCCACCATTACACACTAATGGGAAGAGGAGAAATTTAGAGTAATAAGAGAAAAGCAGGAGCTCGATGGTGTGTGTTGAGCAGATAACTCTGGTCCATCCCATCATCACAGGCCCTTGTTGAAGTACACCAGCTGAACGGCGTCTCCATACTTGGACTGGATGGAGTCTCTCAGCTCAGGCTCCAGCTTGGACACAGCTATGGAGCTGTAAAGGACAGAAAAGAGGTGAGAATTCACCGCCTGATGAAGCCAGCGAAGGCCGCTTCGTTTGTGTCTGCAGACTAGGAAACGCTGCCGATAATAAGGAGAGAGTTCATCTCCCATCCACCCCAGGAACACCTCCAGGAGGTGACCTGGGAGATAATTCAAGGTTCCCAGTAAGATATCCGGTGATCCAGGACCAGGTGAGCAGATTTAGAGGGAAAAGAAGGAATTTCAAGGATGTTTAGAAACACTAAAAATTACATTTGAGTTTCAAGTAACAACAGTATTTCATGTGTGGGACACAAAGCACATATATGAGCGTTGACAGTGTGTTGCACAGATGAGAAAAGACCGTTACAGTACCATCTCTGTGGGAAGAGGGAGCAGGCAGCAGGCACCATGAAGATCAGGCTGTTAAAGAGGAGCAGAAGCATCTTTCACCACGCCGACAGACTTTTGAGAACGTTCGAAGCTTTGTGGTCTACTTACAACACTCCCACCATCATCACCTGGATCGGACCGTGGAGGAACGTGATTCTCTGTGGAAACACCAGCAGCTTGAGGGCAGAGCCACACTTTCACATCCTGGACTTACGTGACGCTGAAGGTCTCACCTGCATGAATTTGAATTTTTCCATTCGCTGCATGATGATGGGGAGGATGACTGACAGGAAAGGAGGGAAAAAGAGTCAAGAGAGGAAGAGGATCACCTGCGGAACGCCGTCTGATATTTACTCACTCATTCCCGGCGCGGCCATGGTGACCCTGGAGATGACCACCTGGGAGATGCCTTTAACTGCTGCTTTCTGTGGGACAGATACAGCAGAGAAGTCACTTTAAACACCTCTTAAATGCAGGCCGGTTTGGAAGTCTCGGCCGGGATTCTGACCGTAGAATGGCCCAGCTTGTTGCCGTTTTCATCCGTCACAGCGATGCCATTCAGAATTTCCCTGTAAAACAGAATCAGTGGGAAGCAAATATAAATCTGTAGGAAAGAAACGAATAAAAGATTAAAACGATCAGTAAGACACAAGTGACTAAAACATTTCACAACTCAAGGAAAAGTCCTAATTAGCAAAGACCAACAAAGACATATTATCTGTCATTTAAACCACAGTTTGTCCATATATGTGAAAGATTAATAACGTTTTCTGTGGTTTGCCATTAGAAAGAGCCAGTTCTGCACATGCTCCATCAGGAGGGTTGATCGAGTGGTTGAGATACTTTAGATGCTGATCCCGTCACCGACAAAAGCAGTGGGAATTTTCAGAAACTATTTTTAACTTTTCGACTGCAACGTCCAGACTGAAGTGTCTTCACCACCAAATGTTGTGTTTACCTGCTGCGCCTCAGTGGCTTAGCCGCTAAGCTCGATGCTATGCTAGGAAAGCACCGGGAGCTGTCGCTGCAACTCGTCACTTCAGACCCGCGCAATATGGCAAAACACCCGCCTCCACATTCACTCAGCAGCATCTCACACAGAAGCACTCACTGTTGCCTCATCATCGGAATGTTAACGCAGTTAGCTGCAGCCACAGCCACAAAAGGAACCCAGCGAGCGACCAGAGGAGGAGCTTTCTGCAAAAGATAGCAAAAGACAAGACGCCTTTTTAATGCACAGGTCAATGTTTGTAGTGGGGAGAGGAAAAGTGGTCTGTAGGAGCCAGTCAGAGGGAAACATGGGGCCAGCCCATCATCAGAGAGGGATGCTGAGGTTTTGCACCTTTGTGTAGAGGTTGAGTCCCACCGCTGTTGCCAACGCCGTGCTGGTGGCTGTGATATAGGCCACTCCTATTTGCCTGGGAGACGGGCAGATAAGTTGATGTGTTTAATCATCTACGCTGACATGAGCGCGAAACGACAGTTGTTCCTTACTTGGGGGTGATTGGGGAAGCGGCGTTCCGGTTGGTGTAGTTGACCAGCGCGTTGAAGGACTGATTCACCCACTGCCAGAACACCACAGCAGGAACTGTCCTGAAAACACAAGCGCTCCCATCAGCGCCTGAAAGCTCCCGCTCAACGCTGCGGGGTGTGATCAGGACCTGTAGAACTGCAGCATGAAGCCGGTGATGGCCATGCCTCCAGGGACCTGGAAGGACATGCGGCCGATGAGGTTCATGCGGTCTCCCGTGTCGGGGTGGAAGGCTGAGTCGTACAGCTTCTTGGCATAGTGGAGGTGCTCCTCTGTTGTTCCTGGGGGGGTGGACCCTGCCCTGCAGATCCACAGAACCCCTCAGACTCAACACTCCATGCACACGCGGATTCAGAATTCCACTGTCTCCTTTTCCAAAATTCTCAGCAGAAACAGCTGATTTGAAGTGAACTATCAAAAACCACTTTTCCCAGATCTGTAAAGCACCTGGTGGCCTCCAGCATCACTTTGGCATCAGGAGGAACCAGCGGTGGTGGAGGAGGAATCGATGGTGGAAAGAAGCCGTTCACGGAGGGAAAACCCTCCCTTACCTGCAGCTTTCTACCAAAGCTTTGGCTTCGTCCAGGCGTGCGTCAGGTAAGAGCGCCGTTCGAGGGTCTGTGATGTTAAAGAAGTGTTTTAGTCGTCCCATGAACGTCGTCTGATCCCATCTGGGCGCGTCGATGTCGAATGAGCTCAAAGCCATGGTGGTTTTCAGAAGGCAGCGCAGCTTTTAAGGCATAAACGGTTCCGGTGTGCAGGAGGTGATCCTGAGAAAAGAGATGAAAAATAAGAGAATGAGCTCAACTGCGGCCCGTCGAGAGGAGGCCCACGGTGATAAGAACCAGCCCAAACTGGTTTGTACCGGAGATCATTGGTATCATTAACGACTCTGGAGGGAAAGTCGCTCTAAGATCAGATGAACTGGAGGCGCTTCTGTCAGCCAACTTGTACCAAAGCAGCACTGAACAAACACTGAGAGCTAAAAATTTCCCAAGGGCCAAACTTCTTCTAGAAATCATTGACCACGTCTCAGTTTAAGGTTCCACAGGTGATCGTTTGGAGATGTGGTGTCAGCAGTATTAATTCCCAACCAGAGCATCAGAACCAGCTGAAGACAGATCAGCATCCTCAAGCCTCCAACTGAGCACGCTAGTAATATTAACACTCCCAGAGACGTGGATTTCTGCTTATATAACGGACAACGTGAGGTGGTTCCGCTAAAAAGGAAATGAAGGCTCAATCAGGCTGGAACTGGATCGTCTAATATTTGCTCAGAGAAGAGGCAAAGTCCTGCGGTACCTTCGGAGTAAGCCTGAAACATGCTGCAGAAGGGAATCCTGCTCTACAAACCAAAACATAGCTGGTAACATTAAAGAATATAAATTAGAAGGAAAGGATGGTTGAAGGGCATTTAAATATGCACTTTATCATTCAGAACTCAGATTATAGAGCGTATCAACTGTTGTAAAAAACAACAACAAGAGAAACACTTAGAAAATGTTTCCTTTAAGCTAAAAGCAACCATATTAGCTGGTTTTACCCACAATCCTCTGCACTGGTGCAAGACAGACAAGCGTAGTGTGTTAATGGTGACGTGCAGAATGTGTGCACAAGACTAAGAACTTTAAATGAAGAAAAGGTTTGTGATTTGGAACCGAGTAAAACAACACATCCACTGAGCTGTCCTGAACCTATATGAAATAAATACACACAACATTTAAACACTTTCATTCCTCTGATCAATGGGAGAGAATCTCATGCACTGCGTTGCAGGCTGTGTTTTGATGATATGTGACAGGTTCCTGATGGTGAAACGACAAAAGACTGACTCCCTTCGTGCACCATGAACAAATGTGTCCTGCAAAGGTGCAAAATGGAAGACATCAAAGAGGAGAAGCGGCATCAAAGCCAGGTCAAACAAGATCTACAGGCTAAACCACAACCAACATCTAAATACATCTGGATCACCACGTCACGTTCAAGAAGTGCACACGCAAATGGGGCCACAGAACGCACATATGAACGTGCACGAGCGTGTACGAGTCCCTCTGGCGAAGACATTTGATCAAAGTGAAGAAAGAGGCGATCAAAGCGAGACAAGACTGCGGACATGCCATTCTGAACCGGGGGTGATGCAACTCTTGACCCGAGCAACCGGCGCTCACCCCGGTTCTGCAAACTGTGCACGCGCACACACACACACACACGTATTATGAAAGAAGCGCAGGGGTTTACCTTTGATGCGCCCCGAATCCACCCACAATCGCCCCGAATCCACCCTGTCCCAGTTCCGACAGACCCGCCAGGTAGCCAACTGGCCCGTGCGGCAGCGCGAGGACGTGTGCACGTGGCACGGCGTCATCCAATGGCGAGTTGGGGCAGATCCCTGCGTGGAAACTTCCAAATACACCGAGAAGCACTAAAATAAAGTCTGACGAGTTCGCCTAATAGACACCGCAGCCAGAATGAAGGGAAGCCAATATGTTGGCCGGGTGTTCATGGCAGAATCTATATGGCTAATATTAAAGTTCTCTCTTATGCTAAATACGGAACACCATAACGATAGATAACGAGTAAAGTTCATCTTAGTGATGATTTAGGATGTGAATTGACGGATGGGTGTATTCGCGACTTTCGAGGGAAGTGAGGGACGGGACGGTGTACGGATTTTAGGTTTCTACATCAACCTTTTGGTTAGCCCCGAGCTAACTAGCCAACACCTCGGGTGGCCGCCATTTTGGGGGCTGTGGCCACGCCCCACGTACGTCCTGTGCGTCTGACGTCACTCTCCTTAGTAACCCTCCGCGGCGTCTCCAAGAGAGAAGGCAACAAGATGGTGAGTAGAATTTTCCACGCTAAATCGCGGTTAACTGTGAATATCAGGCTACATTTGTGGGGGATTTGCGTCAAGCAGCGTTCCTTAAACGCAGCCGAGGGATAAAGGAGCCACCCGAAGGCGTCCTGGCGAGAAAAGCGTCCGACTGCTGCCAAAGCTACCCTGTTGCTCAGGGGAGATTAGCCTAAAAGGCTAACCAGGGTTGGCTCTAATTTGCTCCTCAATTGGTCGTGAATTTAGAATTGAACGTGCACGACCACCCGGCTCATCGGGATCTAAATATCTAATCACGGGACGTGCTGTTTTTGGCTGCTTCTCCTGAGGAGAACTCGGTAAATGAAGTGCCACCACACGGCCTATAAGTGATGACTTCGGGTGGAGGCAAAGGAATCAATGTCTGCAACAGTGATCAGCTTCATCACTAGTTGTCTTGTCACCATCACTCGTGTCCTGAACTCCTCTTCTCCTGCCTTGTGACAGGGATTGCTTTCCATTCTGCGCAAACTAAAGAGCACACCAGACCAGGAGGTTCGGATTCTGCTGCTGGGTCTGGACAACGGAGGCAAGACCACCCTCCTGAAACATCTGGCCTCAGAGGACATCAGCCACATCACCCCCACACAGGTACCAGTCCCAGACCAGGGAGACGCCCCCATTCCCCAGTATCTCAGCATCTCCGGTCCTGTTTAGTGGCTCCTGGTTTGTGCTAACCAGAATACTGGCGTTCTAAATTAATATTGTGATGAGCCTAAACGTGTTATTCTGCTAGATTGTGAATAGGAGTCTTGAGACAGTAACTATAGAAACTGTCGCCTGTTATTGTGCACGAGGGAGAGGTGTTTAAAGCACATACAAGACGGGCTCCGAACCCAAACCCATCCTGTCCTCTGACTCGGTGCCATGACTGATTTGGACTCGTTGGGCTTCACTTTTAAACCGAGAAGTCAGATGTTTCTGTTATCTTAATAGCTAACTGCATTTTTGTCTTCATTCCAGGGATTTAACATCAAAAGTGTCCAGTCTCAGGGGTTTAAACTCAACGTTTGGGACATCGGAGGCCAGCGGAAGATCCGGCCCTACTGGAGAAATTACTTTGAAAACACAGATTTGCTGGTGAGTGACGGAGCAGAGTAATTATCAACCCTAAACCCGCTGGAGATGCTTAAAAGCACAACTTTCCTTTGTCTCAGATTTATGTCATCGACAGTGCCGACAGGAAGAGGTTTGAGGAAACGGGTCAGGTTCGTGTGGCGCCGGATGGCCGACCAGTCCGCGTTCATCCTCCCAACGCTCACGTTTGACCAGCGTTATCAGACGCCACCACAGTGTCCAGATGTTTGTGTGTCCTCCAGGAGCTGGCGGAGTTACTGGATGAGGAGAAGCTGAGCGGCGTTCCGGTGCTGATCTTTGCCAACAAGCAGGACCTGCTGACGGCCGCCCCGGCCTCCGAGATCGCCGAGGGTCTCAACCTGCACACCATCCGCGATCGCATATGGCAGATCCAGGCGTGCTCGGCCCTGTCCGGAGAGGGGATCCAGGTCGGCGTTTGGCTTTGATCTCGCGTTTGCTTTTATGTGCCCCGTTTTTCCTCATGTGACGCTTCCAATTTCACTTTCAGGAAGGGATAAATTGGTTGTGCAAGAACGTCAACTCCAAGAAAAAATAGCTTTGGAGTTTGATTCAGGAGGAGCAGCTGCCGCACACACACACACACCCACACACACACCCACACACACACACACTCTGCACCTTCCTGAGCCTTAGCACGGTGGGATCTGTGAATGTAAACACACCACTTTTTAGCGCCCTGCAGTTCCGTATCAATGAGGTTGAATCTCCACTAATCTAACGTTGGACGCCACATATGGAGGGTTTCCGAGGGACCCGTGGAAGCTTCAAGCAGCGCCGACCTCCGTCTGCCGACCTCAAACATCCCAGTCGGAGTGCTGCCCTCTTCCAGCCCCCGCTCAGCTCCCTCCCCACCATGGTTTTTATTAACTGTAAAGGCTTTTCCAGCTACGATCGTGTTTGAAGTGAGGTATATTTTTGTAATTGTCTTATTTATGGTAGAGAGGAAACTGCTCCTACACCTGGTTAGTGTGTGACGTCAAAAAACTGTCGGAAAAACTGACCAATACTTCCCAGACATTAAAAAATGTATTGTAATGTGTACTAAAAAAGGGGAACTACATTTTTGGATGAAATGTGTTGGTGTGTAACTCCACACGCGCTATAGAGCGTCTGTAGTCTATAATGTTTGCATATCAGAGATTTGCTGGCTGTTTTTTTAATGCAGGTACTGTACGTGGCGATGCGTTTGTTGGCGCTCTCGCAGGGATCCGCCTGTTTGAGCTGGAGTTACGGATCAGGAATAAAAAGAAAGGAAATACATGTCAAAGAACCCATCCGTGGAGTTTGTGATTCACCTGTTTCCTGCCGCTCGCAGCGTGGACGCGCTGCCGTGTCGGCCGTGACAGGTGGGCTCAGCTGTTCCCGACAGGAAGCGAGCACGTGTGAGCGTCTGCAGGAGACAGCCGACGCTCACACGTCAGAGTGACACGCAACACTGAGGAAGAACCTATTGATTCCTCCTCTTCTTCCTTAAAATCTACAGTTTGGAACATCTGTCCGCAGCAGCCTGGGAAGGGAAATGACCTAATTCTTCATGTGACTCTGGCTTCCCTCTGATTTCTCATTTTAATATGTGCTAGTGGGATTTAAAGTTGCATAACATGTTGAAATGAGCCGTTCCTCCTTCCGCTTCTGTGTTAATCAGCAAACGCGAGTGTTCCCTTCTGAAAAGCGTCGTGCACAATCCAGGCTTTTTATGAACTCATTCAGAATTCCGAGGTCGGTTTCTGAGAGGCTTAGCGGCGCTGTGGTGTTGTGTTCTGCTGGGCTCTGTAGGTGACTGATTCCGAGGGCCTCAGAGACTTGCTAAGGGCCTCTTCTTCTCACACAATGACGCTCATTGTGCAGCCTTCCTCTCCTCAGAATGGACACACAGAATGTACTGTGATTGTTATTTGTGGAACTTCCATTCTCACAAAGCTCCATGGAAAAGCAGCGTGTGCGTTCCATTTGAAGGCTAACGAGCAGCGAGACGATGGGGTCAGGGCATCAGTGGCTGGTCTTTCATCTTTAAGGGGCTTTTTAAAATGGAGGCTAATTTTTCCTCGTAGCGCTTAGCATGGCTACACATGCTGTTCACCAAACGATGGCGTTATATGATGTCGCTGCTTGTCACAATACCTCCACAGATCCTTCATTCCAGGATCCGTGGTCTTCAATTTTGCTCAGGAATAAATTGGAAAGTGGGATAAGGCATGAAAAGTGTCAGAGATGCAGTGGACCAAATTAGCGCCCTGGTCTCTCCCTGTGAATCAAGCAGCTGTGCAGCAGCTGTGTGCAGCAGTGTGAGAGGATGTGTGTCAGGAGACACAGAGGGCTTTTGTTTTTTCTGATAGTGTGTGCGACAGAGCGTGAAAGATAGAAAAGCAGTTGCTGCAATTTACCCGGCACCTCCGACCCCACAGCTCTTGTGTTTCTGCTGAGGTTTGCTGACTGGAGGAAAACAAATAAAGAACATCAGAAGTGCACTTCTACTGGCTCCTCAGAGAGGCCAGAGGTGGGAGTGAGACGGGAGGGAGCGAGATGGAACAGCACAATTAAACATGCTTTTATTTTCTGCCTTATTTCCTGCTGCCCGACGCCAGAAGAACCAGTGGAGGAGAAGAACAGAGCCTCCTCTCACAGCTGTTTTAGAGCTTTAAAGCTCTTCGAGTCCCTGTTAAGAATTTATGGCTGCGTCTGAAAGTTCACTGCTAAATTTGCAAAGAGCAATTTACAAATTTTATGGCACCACAAGCCTCATCAAAGGAATAGTTTTTGTTGTAGGAAGATTTCAAACGTTTTTCTATTTGCTAGGATAGTTGTCCCAGTTTAGCATCGATACATAAAAGTGGCTTTAATCGCTGACAGGCTTTAGGAGAGCTGGAAGCTTCTCCCTGTGTGTTGGACTGTGATGTCCTGCAGTACACATGTGCAACACTCAAGTAGCAACAACCTGGTCAGGAAACAATAATCATGGGAAGCTGGTGGTAAAGCACAGATGTCGGCATTTATTTAACCTTTTAAGCCCGTTTTTTTCCCTTTCTAATCAAACTAACTTGCGGCTCTAGCGAGCACGGAGGCCCCCGCACGGAATACCAGCAGTTAAAGAAAATGGATGGATGGCTCATCAACATGGAGGTGAAGAGACAATGAGCGACATTATTGGGCGGACTGTTCCTTTAAGAGCTGGGGGCGGGGCTTAAGTCCGCGCATGCGCATCCGCGTCTGTGCACAGTTCCACGGTCTCACCCAATAATAGATGAAAATGGGATTTAAGTTGCTTTAATCTGCAGATGTTATCAGCAGTGGGGGCTGTTCTAACTCTTTTAACGGCGCTTTGGCACCTTCAGCTCCACATCGTCGCCCTCGAACATCACCTTCCCTCCTTTGAACCAGAGGAAATTCCATTTCCACTCACTCGCGCACGGGGACGAGCCCTGCAGCCTGGGTGGGAAGCTTCTTCCTATCAAGGAACAGTTTAACGATCCCACCGCGGGGAAGTAACGCACAGTCGGACCGAAGGGTCCTCTGAATCTCCATCCCGTCTCCTCCCGGAGGCCCCTCACCCACGCACGCTCCGGAGCCTCATTGCAGATGTTGAAGGCTGGTCCCCCCCCCACGTTATTGGGTCTTCTGAGATGAATAACCACGCTCACGCCTCATCAGAAACAGTGGCGGGGGAGCGTTTGCATGTTTCAGAAGGAAGTTTGTGGCGTGTTTATGGAGTGGGAGGATGTTTCACTCTGTTGTACAGTTAAAAATAAAGAAGCAGAAACATAAGCAGCAGATTTCCAGCACACGCTCAGCAGGGACAAGCATTAAAATACTAATGCAGTGGGTGTTTTGGTCTTTTCATGGGATTTATTGCTGAAAGAGTTAACAAAATATAGAATAGAAATATAGAATATTGCCACACTTAACACAAAGGGAAACATGGTTTGCATGTACAGAGCTGAGAGCCGCGAGTTGGTTTCAATCTGTTTATTTGGAACCCTCCAAATCACTTCGGTCATTTTTCCATTTCACAAAATATTTACAAAAGAAGATACCTTTGTCTGCCTCTCCCCCACCTCCCGCCGACCGTCGGATCGGCTCCCGCTCGTGACAAACGCTCACGTTTCCGTCTCGTCTACGTCTTTTAGAAAAAGTTCTTGAAAAATTCCTCCCACCCTTTTTTCCTTTCATACATGTATTTTGCATACTTTCCCCCAATTGTTCTTTTGAAAAGGAAAGAAAAAAAAACAAAAAGCCAAAAAAAACTTCCTGCATGCTTTGAGCTGCAAACAGGAAGCCGAGCGCCCGTGTGCTTATTGAGAGGAAGTGACATCCTTGCCCTGCAGGAAGTACAATTACAGCATCGTCAGGTCCTCCAGATGCTTGATTGGTTTGGTTCGGTCCAGTCTCGCCATTTCCTCTAAAACCGTCTCTGTAGACAAGCGCTGAGCTACAGATGTACCAAATGACACAAAGCTAGTTAGGAAATGGAAACAGTCTGTGTCAGAGTGCCGTTTTGTGTCCGGTGGGGTCCGGCGCCCAGAGCCGGGGTCCGGCGCCCAGAGCCAGGGCCCCCCTCAGGCGCAGCGCCACCGTCCAGCATCTGTAGTCCAGACATTGGGGGGGAAAAAAGCATCCACAAGTGCATTGTGGGTGATCAATGGAAGAGCGTTAGCGTGTTCAAGCTGTACGTACGATCCATCCCTGAACTCGGCAAAGACGGGAAGAGGCGCCGCGGCGGCAAAAATCAAAGGGGGGGGGGGGGGGGGGCAGCCGGCCAGAGGGGGGGGGGACAGGGCCCCCCTGCTGAGAGCGTAAGGCAACGGAGCTCAGGGGTTTCACTACGTCAGAGGCGCCGACCTGCACAAGTCCCTCACCGCTCTCCCTTCAACGCCAGTGAGAATCCACGGAGCCATTTCCTGATAAAAGTCCTCCGGCCCGTAACCACGGCAACACGGAGGCTCCTCTAACTTGTGCCAGACTGTTTATGCATCATAGCGGCAGCACGCCACGGAGAATCGGAGTGAAAGGGGGAGCCCGAGAGACGGACCCTGCCCCCGAAGGTGTGTACCTGTCCTACATGTGTGTGGATGGATGGTGAAGACTGAATATGTGTACAGTGCGACTGCATTCTTTACTTCCAGTTAATAATTCTTTAAAGGTGTGCTATTTTGGTGTCTCTATATCCAAGCGCGGGTCTACTCTGTTAACTGGTGACATAGTGCTTTGTGGAGGGCTGCCCGTACAGCCCGTAGAAATCTGTGTGTCTGTGTGTCTGGGAGGCGTCTATCCAGTCCCTCACGGCCAGGCCCTGCATGGACGGCCCCCCAGAGGCCAGGCCGGGGGGAGGGGGGTAGTCCTGGGTGCTGACCCAGGGAAAGGAGCCCGACCTCGGGTAGGGCGGGTGGCTGCGGTGGCCCGACACCGAGGGCATCCCGGAGCAGTAGCAGTTATCCATCGTGCACACCAGGATCTTCCGGCCGCCGTACTGCGGCAGCACGGCCTGCTGGGAGGAGTGGGAGGAGCTGCTGCCCCCCGGGGGGAAGTGCGAGGAGCCGAACACGGAGCCCGAGTGGTGGCTGGTCAGAGCGCCGCTTCCGCTTCCTGCTCCGCCGCCCTCGCCGATGTGAGGCGGGCCGCAGGGCCCCAGAGGCTGCTGATTGGTGGACTGACCTTCCCCAGAGGCGGAGCCAGAGCCCAGGTAGGGCTGCTTGGATAACGAGGACGAGGACGAGGAGGAGTCCTTGAAACCCGGAGCCGTGTTTTTTCCAACGCTGCCGTTCCCCTCGGGGAAGGCGGCGGAATGTTTCCGTTTCTCCGCTCCAGAGGCAGAACTCTGCCCGCTGGGGTAGGCAGGGATGGACTGCAGGAAGGTCGACGGAGGGGTGAGAGGAGCTGCGGGAGGAATGAGAGGATTAACGTGTCGGCCGGAATAAAGAGCCCCCCCGACAGTGAGATACCGGATTCAGCCGGGATTGTGGTGTTCATGATCCCACCTTCCAGTGTTCTCTTCAGGCTCTTCTCTCGCTTGGAGATTTCAGAGAGGAACAGTTTAGAATTGAGATTCCCAACTTTATAGGGAGGAAGAGCGCCGCCCACGCACGCCTGCGACCTGCAACACACGCCCACACACGCAGACGTTAAACCCCCGGCCTCCGCGGCGCCGCAGAGACTCCGGATTCTCTCACCTGTCCGTGAGGATCTTCACAGGCTTGGTGTTCTTCATGAAGCTCAGGTCCTCCGCCTTGCTGAAGGCCGTGTGGATGGAGCTCAGCAGCTTCTGGGTCTCGTGCCGCTGCTCCCCCAGAGCCAGGACCTGCGCGGCGTTGTCCTGGCAGTAGCGGGCGTGCGCCCGGTCCAGGGCCTCCAGCGTCCGACTCAGGTCCTCCTCCAGGAGCTGATGCATGCGCTGGTACTGCAGACGCACCTCCTCCTTCAGCTCGCACACCCGGTCCTGTTCAACCGCACCAATCAGGACGTCAGCGCGCCCCAACGCTCCTTCGGCCTCGCGCAAACACGCCGCAGCGGGCGCCAGAAGGTGCACACCTACCTCCACCACGCACTTGTCGGAGTCCAGCTTGCAGAGCTGCTCCTCGATCTCGTGCACTCGCTCCTCCACGCGCTCCTGCTGCCGCAGCAGGCTTTGCTGTGGAGGCAGGAGGAGAAAGGAGAGGTTTAAAAGCGCCGGGACACCGTTACTACGGCGACCCACTAGCATCCCGGCAGCAGAACCCAGTCGCCGGCTAAATTAGTCTCCATCCAACACATGATCCCTGCGAGGGGAGGGGAGGGGGGGGCGCTGTCATGGCAACCAGCAGCTATTTTGTGTTTGCATTAGTAAGAGAGGGCTAATGCTGGGGGAGCTGCAGGCAGCGAGCAGATAAATAAATGGGCAAATAGAGGCAGGAAAAGCTCTGCTCCCCCACCACCTCTTTAAAAGGTTCCCACAGCAGAGGCGGATCTTCTGGGTCCAAACTCTCTTTTTTTCTGCACGTGAACAACAGCCGACACAAACACGGAGGCTCATCTAGGTCAGCGTGAGGAGCGAATGTTTAAAATAAGAGTTGCATTGTCTCTCAGTGGGAATGACGGCACAGATCTGCTAATCCTGCATGTGTTTAATATTTAATGGCAGATATGAATAATCCTCAATCGGCCTTCGACGGAGGAGAGGAACGCCGGTGATTGGGCACCAGGCACAAAATGGACGAGTTTCACCTCTTCTCAACGGTCCGAAGCAGAACAATAGCTGCCGAACCTTCCATACTTTCTGGCCCCAAACGGTTAAAAAGGGAGATTAACTCCGTAAATCCGACCCCACAAGTCAATAATCTGTTGTTTTCCGCTCTTTTCCTGGCACCAACATCCCGTCGCTCCGACCCAACAGCAGCTGATCTTATCGCTGAAGATCAGCTGCTGCCCAGCTTGGAATGTAGACCAGCAGACTTCTGGGCCTCTGTAGCACATGGCTGAGAGCTGCTGCCCCAGATAACCCCCCCCCCCCCACACACACACACACACACACACACACACGTGTAGACACAGTTGACATGGGTGGAACCAGGACGGTGACCTGGTTGTGCTGATTGACTGAGTTACGCTTCCAGCAGCAACTGAAATCAGGGGAGAAACCAGGGTTGAAGGATTCAGCGCTCCCCAGAGGGTGGGGGGTTGTGGCTGAATATATGGGATACCTTTGAGGGAGGGGGGGGAGGAGGGAGGGAGGCTTTGGGCGGTGTATGGAGGGGGGGCTGCTCTTAAGCTGTCATTTCACTACAGCGTCTCCTCCATCACAGACGCTAACGGCTAACGGGAAGGACGGTCCTCGCCTGGAGTAGCAGCTGGATGGTTGGTGGGGGGGGGGGGGGGGGACTACACAGGCAACACCCCTACGCATTTCACAGTTATTCACATTATTTTACATTTGTGGGACCCTTGTGCAAATATATTAGCTTAAACAGTACCCTCCCCCCGCCCCGTACGGGCCCCCCCCCGCACGGGCGCCCCCCCCCCCCCCCCCCCGCACGGGCGCCCCGGTGCCCCAGGTGACCATAAACTCCACATGAAGCTGAGTCATTGTGTTACAGGAAACAGATACACCCGAGCGTGACGGTCGGGACTGAAACAGCCTGTCGGGTGAACCGAATGAGTCAGGAGCAACGGAGCCTTTCTGGCTCGCCCGCTGACTAAAAGTCCTGGAACATTTTTAAAAAGGCTGGTGGGGCGTGTGTGTGTGTGGGTGGGTGCACGTGTGTGTGTGTGTGTGTGTGGGTGGGTGGGCAGGGGTGGCCTGGATTTGACTCAACAACAGTGGGTAATAAACTCTCAATAAGGCAGGAGGTGGATAAAAAAGCAGAGTAGTGGGTCGACTAGTGACAAATCACATTAATCCCCCTTTCCCTCGCCTCCTGCCCCCCCCCCCCCCCCCCACCCCCCCCCCTTCATAACTGGCGATCCTTGAGCTCGGATGCACCTGTGCTGGGAAGATAAGGCCCTCTGAGGGCCCCCCTCATTGTTCCTGCCTCCACCACATTGTTTGTCATTCCAACAGATGAGGAGGGAGTCCGGACGCACGGAGCGACTCCACACGTGCAAGCGCCCGCTTCAGTCACCGCGGCGAGTACGTGGAGCGACGGCGGCCGCAAACGCAGCGAGGCTAAACCCTCGGCGGCAGCGGCGCACCCAGTCCCCCCCTTCAGCTTCTTATCATTTGGTTTGAAGAGTGTTTAAAAACAGGCCCCAAAGATGTTTAAACGTCGGTTTAAACACCTCGCCACCGGGCGCACGCGAGGAAGCAACGCGGTCTTACTCTGATGTCATTGCGGCGCAGCTCCACGTCGGTGACGGCGTGCCCGTGGCTGGGGTGGCAGCGGGCGAAGCAGCAGTACTGGCACACGGCCGTCTGCTCGGCCTCGCAGTGGTACAGCCGGTACTTGTCGTGCTGGAGGCAGGTCCAGGCCTTCACCGCCTCCGCCTCCACCAGCAGGTGCCCGAGGGCCGAGCACGGCTGCTGCAGGTGCGTCTGGACGTGCGACTGGCAGCACGGCGCGTTGCAGCGCAGGCACACCTTGGCGGCGGGCAGCGGGGGGCCGCGGCGGCACAGGATGCACTGCAGCGGCGGCGTGCTGGGCTTCTCCACGCTCAGGGCGTTGTACTTCTCCACGATGTTGGACAGCTTGTGGTTCTTCTCCAGGCTGGGCTTCTGCGTGTACGCGTGGTTGCACTCGGGGCAGCGGGCCAGCGCCGAGTCCTTGGCCCAGGCCTCGCTGATGCAGCCCCGGCAGAAGTTGTGCTTGCAGGGCAGCTGGATGGGGTCGGAGAAGACGTGCAGGCAGATGGGGCAGATGAGCTCCTCCTCGAAGCAGTTCCTCCACGTCTCGGCCATGTCGGCGGTCATCATGGCGCAGGCGGACATCGGCGCCAAGCGGACCGTGAGGTCGCCGCTTCTTACGAAACGAAAAAATAAAGAAGAAGAAAAGTCTGGAGAGGAAGTCCTTCAAACCTTAGACGGCCTGAAAGTCTGTGGCGCCGGAGCCTTGGGAGCGGAGCGGCGCCGGAGCCTTCGGAGCGGAGCGGCGCCTCCCTGACCGAGGCGCTGTGGTGCAGCAGGATCCCCAAAAGTGACCGGGTGGAAGCTTCAGGCCGGCATGACAACAGGGGCTGATCTCAACACGCTGGGAAGGAGCCGACGTTACGCAGATTACAGTAAACGCGGCTCTGCTCTAAATCACACACACGCACGCACGCGCGCGCGCGCACGGTGGGCCTGCCCTCACAGCTCCTGCATGTGTTTATAGGCCCGGGGAAGCTAGAGAGCCTCAGCTACAGGGAATCCATGAAATGCAAACAAGGCACAGAGCTGAATATCTACGGTGACCTGAGCCACCAGGAGGGGGCCTGGAAAACACGCTCGGTCCCGATTGGAGCCCTTCCTCCGCCTCAAAGTCAGATTATTATCGACCGAGGAGCTTTTCAGGCCGACAAATGAAGCATGAAAAGGGCGAGGAAGACGGGTTCCAGTGCGCACCCGTCCCGACTCGTCCTACAGGGAGCTTTTAAGCCCCAGACCTGTTTTCCAGGACCTCAAGGACGCCCGATTCTCTCGCTACTCGGAACGCGTCGCACCGCTTTTGTCCGCTGAATCATAAATAAGTCTCCGGATGGGGGGGGGGGGGCGCCACCTGCACTTTAATTCCACGGGAATGGACAGATGACGAGAAATTTCCTTGTCCCCGGCGGAGCTCAGGGCCTTCGGCGGGCCGTCGAGGCGCCTCGGCTCGGGGGGGAAACGCCAGTTTGCGGCTCAGCGCGCATATTTGAACACGAGGCCTCGCTTTTTTTTTTTTTCCTACTGTCGACAACAAAAAACCCCCCTCAAAGAGCGATCCGAACCCGGGCTGGCGCTCCGGGCCTGCTCACTGCATAGTTGGTCGTCTCACCACTCGAGTCCGGCTCCTGCGCACAAAACAAAGGCTTTTAGGCTCCGCAGGAATGTTGGAGCCGCTCGGTTCGCCTCCTCCGACACATCGATCACGGATCCCCCCGGAAAACACTCGGAATCCTGCACATCCAGCCCGGCCTGCTCTCGGATTCGCCTGTTTGGGCCTCAGCCTTTAGCCAACATTATTTTTCTACTTCCTTATCTGGGTTAAATCGCCTACATAACCTCCGACGTCACCTCACCATTTTCTACCATCGCGCAGGTACCGATCCCCACCGAACTCTCAGATCAGCTATGCTCATTACTTTACAAAGCGGCCATATTTCTGGGTTTCGCTCGGATAAATACCCAAATACACCCTGCCGGTGTGGACGGGGACGTCGCTTTTCTGTCCTTGTTAGGGGGAGCTGTCATCAGCCATCTTGTAAATCCTCATTTAAAAAGCAGATATCCGCCGTGAAGAGGCTGTTCCGCCGAAGCGGCTCGTTCGATCGCGAACCTACGCAGAACCACCGACCCACGGCACCGTCGTTATCGCGGAAAAAACGCGTCTTTTTGACGCGATAGCAGGTCCAAACGCTGCCGCCTCGACGGGGCTATTTAGTCGCCGTCTTATCTGCTCGGTGCGTCCGGTGAGAGTCGCCTTGGTGGTTCCGAAAAATCCGGACCGATTGTGAATAATAATTGGTATTTTTCTCCCCCCTTTCTTTCTCTGTCTCGGTCGGTCAGGCTTTGGAGAGAAGAGGAATGCAGGCGAGCTGGACTGGTCCCCAAAGCGGCGTCAAGGAAAACGCTGCGGCCGCGCACTTCCGGTGCAGCCTTTCAAAATAAAACAGCGTCACGTTCATTCTACTCAAATACACAACCGCGTTGTCCATATTGCACAAAACACATACAGAAACCTGCACGTAGATCACCTCAACTGTCTGATTGTCATTCAATGTGGCATCAGACAGGTGCTCTACATGAGTACAGGTGACCCCCCCCCCCTCCCCCGAGAGCAGTCAAGGTTCAAGTCAATTTTTGGGATGATGTTCCAGCAATGTGTTCATTTTAAATGAAATTCAAGGCAATTATATTGACAGTCATGTCAAGCAAAGGAAAACTACAGCGTTTGATGGGGCTACTGGATTATTCTGTCATTAAGCAAGTTATACTGACTTTGTAGCCAAATGTGAATAAAAAGTGAAACAGAAAATTAAGCTTGGAGTCTGTCTATGTGATGTTTGAGTTTTTTCACTGTTTAACACACTAAAAGTAAAAAAATAATAATCAGAAGAAATAGAATTACAAGAAGAGACGCACATGTTACATGATAAAGATACATGAATGATAAAGTTACAACATGGTCTCGTTCTATAGATTGAAATGGGGATCTATAAAAAACCCATCAAATCATAGAATGAATCACAACAATAAATAGATAACACATATGACCCATATGAACCTTAGAGAATTGCAATAAATAAATATGAAAACGCATTTACACAGCAAAGTTTGATGCTGTACAAATTGCTTAAAGGAAACAAACTGAGCAGCAAGGACATCTCTTATTTTGGAGGTTAGTGGCCGTGCTTCCGGTGTGATTCAGGCTGTTTCTGCCTGACCTGACGCAGTTTCTCGGCAACATCAGCCGCCCCCTCCTCCCACCCTGCTCCCCTCCTCCCAACCTTGCTCCCCTCCTTCCGGATCAATGCTACAGTGGTCACGTGACCTGTCACACAACTGATATGTGTCACGTTTTAACCGAGGAGGAGCTGCGGGACGACCGGGAGGAAGGGCTGCAAACCGAGCTTAAACGGCTTAATGCATCTGTTAATGGCCTGAATGTTGATGATTTTCCTCTGGGGCAGTGCTGCATATCTATCCGCGTGTGTGTGTGTGTGTGTGTGTGTGGGGGGGGGGGGGGGGGGAGAGAAAGAGGAGAGAACGTTTCTGTGTGTTGACATAACAGGAAAATATGAGTGTAGTATGTAAGAATTTGTTACAGTGTTGTCCGTGAGGGTGACCTCCCGCTCATGTTAGGGTCAGCGTTTTCTCCCAAACACTTGGTCTCTATCAGGGTCCTGGGGGAGCTGGAGCAGCTGAATCCCAGCAGCCACTTGGAGAATGGTTGGAATATACCATTTGCTTGCAATGTGGAGTTTATAATTAACCCAGTGTGCAGGCGCTAGAAGGGGGGCACCAGCCATCATCAGTGATAATAAATTAAACAGCATCAAGACTGGAAACATTTTCCTTTTACAGTCCTGTCAAAGTGACAAATTCTTGTGGTTTGACTGCTTTTAGCAGCCAACACAATAAAGATGCAAAACACCCCCATGTTGTCATAATTCACAATTTTAAAGGCGGGTTTAAAAGATATTTTGTGGACACCATTTCATCATGAGACTCAACGTTGCTTTATTGTTTATGCTGCCTCCGAGGCATTTTTATGAAGGTAGGTGTAATTTACTGCAGTAGAAGACTTCCATTTCAATTCTTTCTTTGACCTTGTGCGACTAATTCACGGCAACATTCTTTTCTAAGGTTAGCTTTGTGTAAATACTTTTTTACTTTTTTTTATCTTTGACTAATCAGAACAAATTGGTAAAATAACCCTCTCCCTAAAATATTTAAATCGTACGGCTGTAACATTTGACATTAGACTAAATAGTTAACAGTGTTTTATTCCATTCCAGTTAACATATTCATAGAAGTTTATGTTTAAATGTAGATTTTGTATTTTCAAACTCTGACTGATGAACCGAGGAGCAACATTTATCATTGAGCATTTGTAGGAGCGGCCAAAACTTGATACAGATATTTTAAAGTGTGATTAACTCATATGATGTCGACAAATGAACGATCCACTGATCTCCCGCTGAAGGACGTTTGTGTTTAAAGACAATAGATTTCCAAGCAGAGACGGACATATTAATAATTCATAATGGGCTCTCACTGGCTAAAACAAATACTGACACACGTTTACAAGCAAATAACCTATAGAAATCTCTGCCTAGCAAAAGAAAAGCGTGTAACGAAAATATCGCTACAAAAGTCATCTCAAATCACTGCTGTGGCGTGAAATTAGAACTTAAAATGATTTCCTTTATGCCCGTAACAACTTCCGGCTGTGGCGCAAGGGATTCTGGGAATGAGCAGCAACTTCCGGGTGTGTGACGTAACCGCTAGAGACGGCTCTGAAAAGTGATTTAAATTACTTAGAACGGAATTGTCCGCGAGACAGGAAGTTTTGTTCAAAGAGAAGCGGGACAGAGACACAACTGAACATAATACTGAACCAAGTCTTAATCTTTATCAGCACGTGCAGAACTAGCTGTTTGCGGGTGAATGGTTATTTTTGAACAATCAAAGGAAGCCCCGCACGAGGCAGGGCATCAAAAAATTGAGTTAAACTCTTGTTGTTCCACTCCACGGAAATCTTTAGTAAAAGGCGAAAGATTTATACGATCTGAAGTGAAACAAGAGTGACTGGCGAGACAACGGAACGAGGAGCCGCGTCATTACGATCAATGGAAGTTTCACAGACGGTTGGAAAAACCCTCATCATTATGCTCATGAAAAACCAAATCAAGACAAAGTACCTCTATATTATATTCACAATGCGTAACATAGGTATTTATGAAATGCATCATTAAATTATGTCCAGCATTATTTCTGCTGTAGCCGAAGACGCAAGGCATTCTGGGATATGTGTGACTTCCGGTCTATTGGTTGAACGAAAAAACTCCTTGATGAGTCCTAAACTCAGATATTTCATCTGCGTGTTTAAGACTTGGCTACTTGTATGGATGTAGGGTTTTTAAGGGTGTCTTTTTCGCGATTTGCAATGAAAATCAACCGGACAATACGGAGGAAAAATTAAAATCAACGATTAAAAAATGAGACAAACATCACACAAAGTACACAACTGTGCCAGTGTGTATCCTTTGTGCTATCACTTTCTAGATGGGTTTTAAATAAACATTGCTTTATTTGCTGCTGCTTTGTTAAAAATGTTTTGTCGTCGTGCTTTTCATCAGCAGGTGGCGCTGTTTCTTCCACAGAAGGCAAAATTTAAAATAATCTCGTTGGTCCGCAGAAGTTACACAGAAAGCACTGAAAAGGTTGAAAACAGCAATAACTTCCTATGTAAATCCATAAAACTGGGCCCTTTAATTTTGAGTGCTTACATGATGCGCCAGATTTTTCTACTTATTTCCATCCAGATGTGGAAATGTTTTGTGTATGAAATCATCGGAGTATGACTTTATTTTTCTGCTTTTTACATCAGGGCTGCGCAGATTCTCTTTCCTGGTCTCATCTTTGATAGAGCCTCTGTATTTTAAGTCTTTAGCCACATTCACGTGTGTTCAGTTTGGAATTTTAATGTTTATTTATGCGAGGACCAGTTTGACAGTGAGATCTTAACTTGTATCACTGCTCTTGTCCTCTTCCACCTGACATAGTGGTCGGATATGGGATGTTACATGTGAAGAATTAAAAGCAGAATCTCAGAATTGGACTGACGCATCACAAAAAATGTTCCAAAAACAAATGTGAGGAAATAAAATGCATAAAACTAAATTTCTTTATGCTCTTCCGTAATGTGATTTATTACACAACTGAGGCAGAAAATATAGATTTAACAACATAAAAAAGTGAGACAATAAATGAACACGATTTTATTCATAAATTACAATGCAAAACCTAATTTATCCCCTCTTAGTCTTTAACTGTGTGCCTATACAGCTGTGAGGATTTGCTTGTGACGTCCAGGCTCTCAGATGGAGTAAAGTCTGAGCTGCTCCTCCATGTCTCCCTCTGACACGTCCCCAAACGTTGATTGGTTGTCCTTCAGCAGCTGGAAGATGGCGGCCAGCTGCTCACGCTGCACCCTTGGCGGAGAGATGATGAGATGACATTCATCAGGGCGGGTTCACAACCCTTACGTGGCTCAGTGTGAGCTTAGCTGAGCGGCTACGTTTAAACCATATGTTGCTTTTTGAGCTCTTTGTGAAAAATAGTCAAGAACTCAAATTTAATCCCCAAAAGCTCCTCGTTTATACTTGAAATATTAACTTCATCAACGTAGTTTTAACAGTGAGTGGAGAGTCCAGTGAGAGTGGACTTTCTTTAAAGGTGGACGGAAGGGCGATACCAGGATTCATCTGCATATTAGTGCTTTTGTAAGACAGAACATTCAGGACACACTTAAGGGGGAAAAAAACAAGGTCTCCGTGTGGACAAGAACAGAGCCGATCCCTCGAGGGTGAACTACCGGACTCAGAGGTGGCAGCAATCAACACCAGAGAATCACACATCTGAGGTGGAAGGGCAGAGATGGGAGGGTAAAGAGATAAGATCATCGAATCAGCTTCGGCAAAGATAAGAACAGCGTGTGTGAAAACATCTAATTCATTAATGAGATCAGTCTCTCTCTCTTCCCTGTGGGTTTTTATTTTTGGCAGAAACGTTGTCCCCAGCCTGCCGTCCCGTCCAAACCCTGGCGGCGGCGGCCTAAACCCGGCGGTAAACCTCTAAACAGAAGCCTGACGAGACGCTAACACACGTGGAGACAGCGTAAAGGGGATTAACAGGGCTGACGGGGGAGGGCAGAAGTGGTAACCCCTCAATCAGGCGGTGACCTGAGTTTCAGGAAAAGTGGTCTTCACTGACCTCTGCTCTTCCTCCAGCTCCTCTTTGGACAACATCATCTCCAGGTGGTGGGACCGCGCCTTTCCGGGGACGTACCTCAAGGCGTTGGGACCATCCGATTCCAAATCATCTGCTAAAACAGAAGACACGCTGCTAGTCATCCTTTGGTGATAGATGAGAAAGGTTTGGTCTGGTCCAGGCGGGCGAAGGTGCTGACCGTGGCTGCCCAGGCTCTCTGCGTCTCCTTCAGCCTGGGGGTGAGGGAACGCACACTTTAGGAGCTCCTTGTCTGAGAGCCCCATGAATGACCTGCGACTCCTCCCCGACGAGGCCTCGGATGACGTGTCTACCTCCAAGCTCGTGGACGCGGAGGACGAGTGCTCTGCTTGCGTTGCCAAATCTTCGGGGTGCAGATGGGACTGTGCCTCCTCCTGTCAGTCAGATTTAAATTTACAAATGTGACGCGTACAAGCCAAATACTGACTGATTAAGGCAAATTAAACACCTTTTAAATCCTGTTGCAAGCATTTGTCAGGTTAAAAACGGGCCAGGGAAGGTCATGACCCCAGTTGGACGTGATCAGCCGTGACAGCTACAGACAGTATTTACTGTCACCTCGTCAGTTGCTCTGCTGCTAACACAGTTGCAGAGAAAAAAGCTACAACTGCGATGCTAGGACAAGCTCAAACTATTATTTTGACAGATCCGTGCACAAAATCCATGCAGTTAAGCTTAAGAAACTCCAAATAAAAGCAGCTAATGTTCCCCAGCTCTGGCTCCTGTGATCAGTCGTTTGGACTGTAATTGATCCGTAATCACACTGGTTCTGCTCCATTTATTACTCTTTACTTCCTCTATTCTGTACTTTACTGCATCATTTAGTGTCCGATGCTGTTGTCACTTCGCTGAGCAACACACGCTTTATTTCCTTTAGTTTCAAGTGTCGCCTGTTTATTCGGAGGCGGATAAACGGTTTATTCTAACGTGACGTAACGGAGGGGCGAGTGCGCGACTTACGGACTGCACAGATTTCACCACATCCCAGTGATCGTGCGCGCTGCCGCTGATGTCGCACCAGTCGTCCGCCGCCTTCTGCTGCGGTTTGTCCTCGGGTGCGTGGCCGTTGTGCTTCGCCTCCGCCTCCGCCCGCTCCGAGCCCGACGCGGGGCCGTTGCGGTGTCCGACGCCGGGCTTGGCTGCGGCGGCCCGGGCGGCGGAAGAGGAGCCGCTCAGCAGCGACGTGGCCACCACGATGGCCAGGAGCGTGAAGATCGCCGCCGACAGGACGAACGTTAGATCCATGGTGGACGTGCGGCTTCCGCGGCGTTCGTTCACGCGCGGCTTCCCATCCCAAACGAGCAGTAATCCGCTTCCAACATCCGCGCTGACCAGAAGCCTTTACGGGACGGTTCACCCGCCGTGACGTCACGGCCCCGCCCCCAGCCGGGGGGTGGGGGGGGGGTAAAACCCGCGCGAGCGTCAGGTGTGTCTCACCTGCGCTGCAACGTGCTCAGCGCGATTCTTTTAATCCCACCGTCCGCGTGTCCAGGCGGCGGAGGGATTAGGAGGGTTTGTACAGACCGGAAGGAACGGTCACGTGACAGCGCCTCTTCCGGTCCAGAGCGGCAACAAAGAACCACGTCACACCGTAACCCACGGTTATAACTTGGTTATCGTTATAAAGTAATGTGGATCAACCGTCTTGTTTAGTGTGAAGCACAAAAAGCACACGTGCAAACTGCATCTTATTTACAACCAAAACTTTATTGTTCACCTGAAGCAGTTACAAGACATTAGAGAAGTTTAACATAGGAATGATTACAGGTACTGATAAAGCAGACTGGACTGACCTTTGAACCCCTGACTAGTGAACCACAGTGGATCCATATCAAAAAGCGGGTAAAGCCATTAAGAGTAAACAAACCACAGAGGGGGGGTGGGGGGGGAGAGAATAGAGAAAAACTGAAGGAGAGAAATTGTACAAGACAAGGAGGAAGGTAGAAGTCACAAGACAGGAGGATGGTTGATCTGCCACACCTGTGAGCTTACAAACCGGCAGCGGAGGGTCGAGCGCCGGAACAGCGCCGGGCACTCTGCACCGCAACACGCCACACCATGTCACCACCGCACTGCACCGCATCTTAACAGCTAACCAGCATTACTCAACTGCTACACAACTGCGCCTAGTGCACAAAAGATAACAAGAAAGAGGGTTAGAGTCACAGGGAAGCATCATCCACAAGCAAAATGAGTGATTTCTAACGAGCCAATCACAAATGAAATGCTGCTGTACAGTTTGTCTTTCTGTAAAAAATAATTAACTAAAGGTGGCCTAGCATGACAGCGACTCTTCATATACACACAGAAGAGTCTCAAGCAAAATATTTCAAAGAAATCTGTCGAGTCCAAAGAATTTATTAAGTACAGATGTAGCCAGAAATGCATTTTAATGGAAAAGGGAACTCCAATGGGCCAATTAAGGACGTCAGATTTACAACAACTGTGTGGAAATTACAGAAATGGCGTGAGCAAAGTAAAAGAACATTTAAAATAGTTTAGACCAAGCTCCAATAACCTTGAGTCTGCATTCAATGGCAACAGAAGAGTCCACGTGTGCACGTCGACTCTTCCCGGCGTCCTCGGTAAAGGTTCAACTCCCCAAACCCTGGAAAGGAAAGACAAAACTCAGTGGACCTGGGTTAGACGAGCGCTCGTATTTCCTCTAACTGGCTGGATATTTACAGGCAGTACTGTCTGGCCTTCTGTCTCCCTAATACTACAAAAAGATGTGTGTGTATTACACCTGTTTACTTTATGACTTGTCACATGTCTACACATATTGATTAACCCCCCTCTCAAATAGTTAGCGCTGACAAGCCCCTTACACCCGGGCATAGGAGAAGAACCAACCTCGGGGTGGGGTGTGTTTCCTCTGAGAGGTGAAGGAAACCACAGCTGGGAACAGAGCTCTGCATCTGCCTGTGATCCCCGTGAACGTACCTCTCCACACCACCTCACACACCACATGACAGCCCGAACCACCGCCATGACGACCTGCTCCATGGCAAACACCGTTGCCTTGGTGACCTGCTCCTTAGCAACTGCCATCGCCCACAGCAACAGACAGGTCACATGGGCGGGTCACACACTAACTGCTCTCACACTGCAACACCCCCATCTCCTCCTCCTCCTCCCATTGTAAACAGGACTCCGCAGCTTAGAGGAAAGAATTCCAAATTTAAGTGAGGTCTTAATATAACACCACGTCCCTCCCATGCACACTTAACAAATACAATCATTATTCCCATTTTGGTCAATTATAATGTGCATTTATAATTTTGCTGGCCACAGCAACCAAAAAGGTTCATCTGTGTATGCCTTGAATATCAAAGCATACACAGAGAAGCACTGTGACCCGGTTCATTGGGAGTAAGAGCTAAAGAACAGCAATAACTAATGTTTGATCAGTTATTAATTCATTTATGTAACTCACCTGCCTACAAATACCTTGATATACCATCCAGGTATGGTTTAACCCTCTATTCCGTTGTCTTCTGGGGATTTAGGCCTACTCTTGGACTTGGATCGAGACCTTGATTTGGACCCTCCTCTGCTGGAATGGGGGGTTCGGCTCCTCGACTTGGATTTGGACTTGGACCTGGAACGGGACCGAGACCTGGAAGCGGACTTCGACTTGCTCCTCCTGGGGGTCCTGGACTTTGATCTGGACTTTGACCTCGACTTGGATCTGGACTTGGACCTGGAATAGGACCTGGAACGGCTGGAACGATGACGGCTCCTGGATCGGGACCGGCTTCGGCTCCTGGAGCGGCTGCGTCTGCGGCGCCGTGGGCTGGCGGAGCGGCTAAAGACAGAGAAAAGGGCCCGAGTTGAGGTTCCGTTCAGAACACAAGTCAAACTTTGGGGAGTAAAAGCGTGCCCGCCTCCAACGTAACAAACGTGGTGATTAGCATGCAGCCGTTAGCATCCATGTGCTTCCACCATCGCTGGCTAAACTAGCGTTAGCCACTATAGCTTATACAGCGCCCACGGCCTTACCTTCGGCTTCTGCGTCCATAGCCCCCGTATCTGCGTGGCGGAGCACTTCTCCGGCTGTACATGGAGTCCGGGGGTCGGCCGTAGCGAGCCATTTGCACCCGAAGCTCCCGCCCGTCGAGCAAGGCACCGTCCATTGCATCCATGGCGTCCTCCGCGTCGCGCTTGTCGAGGAACCGCACAAAGGCGAAACCGCGACTCTCTTTGGTGTATCTATCCCTGGGTATATACACATCTCCCACACGACCGTACTTCTCAAAGACTCGCCGTAGAGTCTCCGGAGAAGTTCGATACGTAAGGTTGTCCACTTTCAGGGAGGTCATCCCCTCCACGTCTGGCGGCGGCCTCCCGTAGCTCATCTTGGTCGTTGTCTGAAACCACGGAGGAGAAGAGAACCACCGTTGCGCGCTACCCTCGGGCCAAACGGCTACTGATAACGAACGGACGAGTAACTGCGGCTAAAAACGTGAAATCTGGGTGTATTTTTAAAGGGCCCAAGAAACAACGTTACTTATACGGCTCACAGCTCACACGAAATGGCGGCAACAGCGCTTCCCTTTGCCCGGGCTGCGTGCCCTCTCGCGGCCGCCTCTGATTGGTTGAAATGCTCCCGCTTTTCCTCACGTTAAATCCTACAGCGCCCCCTGTCGGCGCGGAGTATCACCGGACATTTGTGGCACTACAACAATATATGATTTATTACAAGTAATTTAACATTATATATATTTATATTTAGAGATCTATTCAAGAGTGTGGCTTCAGTCGTTGCTGCGTTTCTGTTCCGTTCTTGACAGGATTTTTATTACTCCACTTAGACTTGAGATTTTATATCACGTCCACAGTGTCCCCCCCGGTGTTTGAGTGGCATCTGTCCAGCTTGTGCTAAAACCCCCGTTCGTGTTATTGGATGGGTTTACTCCTATCGGGTGTGTTCAACAGTGCCTGTCCATCCTCTCCGCACTGCAGTCAGCACAACTCGCACATTTGGCGTAGGAAGGTCACGTTACGAAGCGGCTCGGCGCTCGGAGCACTGCGCAAAAAAAAAACCCACGGCCCGGATTTGTGCCTGACGTCATGTGGAGCCCCTGTGACAGGATCCAGCAACGAAATAGCACCGGGGATAGAAGAGATGTGGACGCGCACGTCACGGTTTTATGACATATACTCAGCAGTAAAGTAAAACAAAGCGCGTCGCTCTAAGCTGGAGTGCGCGGTCACGGCGCACGGAGACGGAGCGCTTATCCGCGATTCCAGAGACGACAGCGGCTGTTTTCTGCCTCAAAAACGAGCCTCGCCGCTGACCTCGGGCGGATAAACAGCCAGCGAGCAACCGCTAATCCAGTTCTGGACGCTCGTATTCACAGCGGGGCTCGGAGCCTGCGGAAATGGACCGGACAGCACCAACCGGATTAAATGAGAGGGAATAAAGGAGACGGAAGGCAGAACAAAGCGGAGCCCAAGTGTTATGATCGTTAACCTGGTGTGCTCTTTATGTTATTGGAAATGGGATCTTTGACGAGCAGACAGAACATAGGCGTGGAAGAAGTGGACATTCCGTCCAGTTCGGTGTACCGTTATCCACCGAAATCCGGTAAGCAGTCAAACAACAGGTCGGGCTGCAGCCGCGGAGGGGCCAGGGAGCCTCTCCGTGTGGCCCCCGGGGCATCGGTGCTGCCTGGGCACCGTGCTGGCACTTTAGAAGCTGCATTTCATGCTCTTCATCATCTCTTTCATCCGTATTAAGATTACCCTCACACACACTTTATGGGAGAAAATCTCAAATTTACTTTAGATTTATTCCGTCTTGATAGCTTTTAAGCTTTTAGCTGTATTGGCGTTATTCGGCATTTTTAGAGCTTCTAAAATAAAAATAAAAAAGCCTCAACCATGAGCTGTAGACGTTCAGCAGCATCCTTTAATCTGGGGATAAGTATGAACATCATGCTGGTCTTTATAAGAAGGATATTTAAAGATAAACTCAGTAAATATGTAAAATGATTTTGACCACATTGTCAGACCTGTTTTAAGGATTTAGTGTGAATTAGCTCATTGTTACCAAGAAATACCTCAGAGCAAAAGAGTTGGAGGTTCTCTTTACTTCTTAAAAACTAACTAAAGATTCTGGGCGCAGTCATGTATTGTTCTGTGGTCACAGCCAAGTTCACCTGAGTCAGCATCCTCGGGGCCTGTTGTCAGCCATAATCCCATATTACCGTCTCCAACATCAAATTGTTGAAACAGAATTTTATTGCTAAAGGTCATAACTTATAATCATTGCCAAGAGGTGAAGAATTTAATTGTGAACACCGTGTGTTATGGTGCCATAACCTTTGCTCGTTGGTAATTTTATAAAGTTGTTTTATGCGTTTATGATCCAGGCCAGTCCAAGTCACAGGCTGACGTGCTTGTGGGGCAGTGGGAGGTCTGGAAGGTGGTGAACCTCATCCGTTCCTGTTCCTGGGAGCTGCTGACCAAGCTTCAGCCTCCCAGCTGCTGTAAATAATAACAAGTTAGTAAACACAGGCTGAACGAGGCTTTTTGGACCCATTTTCTGAGTTTATTTTGTAAGAACACAGATAAGATGGGTGGCGCCCGGCCATCGGACCTGTATTTACAGACTCTAAACTCAGCCTGTGATTCAACCACTGCCGACTCAGCTGACCCCATGTTTGAGATCCAGCCCTTTGACTCAGCGCTCGCAGCCTGTGTCTGGATAATGAAGCCGGCGATTAGTTTTATAGGACTATAAATGTTCGCCACCGACGATTTGTTGGGTGTTGTCAGGGCTTAAACCTTGTTGGTTCTGTAGCAATAATAAACACTTGACCCATTTATTTTGGATGGCTCTGTCTTGCAGGGAGTTACTTCGCCAGCCATTTCATCATGGGTGGGGAGAAGTTTGATTCCACCCATCCAGAAGGTTACCTGTTCGGGGAGAACACAGACCTGAACTTCCTGGGCACCAGACCTGTGGCGGTAGGTCCAGAGGACTTCCACACAGTCAGACTATTAAGTCCCTTTATCATTTAAACAAACTACCCATCACAATTTGAGACCCTGTAATTGTTCATTCTTGTCAACAGTCTCTTCAAAGTGATATAAAAGACAATAAAAAGCCCAAATGCCAGTTTTCATAATTATAGGGGGATTTGGTGCACAGCAGCTGTGGCTCCTGCTGTTGTGTTTATATGTTTTTCAGATGGATTAAAAAAGTCTTTTTTTTGTCTCATCCTGTCAGAAGTGAACTGGACCGAGGGATTATTTGGCTGGTGCCACACAGGCAAATTAGAAAAGCACCTCAAACCCAAGCGGACACGCAGACATTTACCATAAAGCTGAGATGGAGAGAAGCTGTGAATTATTAATTATTATTTGAGCAAGTAGAGCTGACATGGAGAGAATCTTCCTTCTGTCTGTTTGTGTCTAGACTGGGGCTAAAATTAGGAGCACAGTTTTCCTCCAGATTATGTGGGAGTTTATAATCCCCCTGTGGGCTCAGGTTTTTTCCTTTGTATATGTGACACAAGCGTTATATAATCTGGTGTGGTTGTGAAGCAGATGGTGCAGTGGAATCATAAAACCAGCCCACAGCCGTTGCGCTCTTGGGCTGCTGCCACCGCAGAACAAACGCAGTCAGAAATGTGGTTAAATTTGGGGGTTTCCAGGAAACGCTTTGGGGAACAGAATTGATCCTTAGCCACAAAAATCACTTTAATAGCCCATAAAAGCCACCGTCCAGATCCACGGTTGCCTTCAGGTTCATGCTGTAAAGTTTTCTTCGTCTCTCAACAAATATTTGCGTCCTGCGGCGTTTGGATGAGTTATTTCGAACACTTTAATCAGTTTCTGCATTTATTTGATCATCTTTCTGAAGCTTGCAGACTTTGACTCTGACGTCTCCTGAGCATCAATGAGGCCTCCTGTGCTCCCTTTAATGAATGCTTCCGTTCATGCCGCGTTCACTCCTCAGCATGTGTTTGTTTGTGCACGGCGCTGAATATGGACCCATTCATCGCTCACAGAAACACACATATGCTCAGACAGATGAGGGTTTGTAGCTTCCAACCACATCCTGCATGTGACCCTCAAACCAGCCCCACTCTTCTACGCCCCGTCAGCGGCTGCGCGGCGAGTTTCAACGTTGTCTGTGATGGATCCAGCTGGTTTCAGGGAAAAGGAAGGAAGGAAGTGGATGCTCACCTGGTCCCTATTGTCACCTTTAAATAAAAACAAAGCTCCGTTTGATCTGAGAGTGTTTTACAATCTGCAACGCGTTCCAAACTCCGACCTCGTCCCCGTGTGACGACTCAGCATCTGTCGGCACAGATCTCTGTGAGGAACGTCGGCATGACAGACGAACGCTGGTAAACGTGTGTTTTCACGTCTGTCTCTTTTGTAGTTCCCTTACGCAGCGCCCCCTCCTCAGGAGCCGGTAAAGACGCTACGAAGCCTTATAAACATCCGTAAGGACACGCTGCGACTTGTACGGTGGGGCCCTCCTTCACTCTAAACACACGTCTCTGCTGTTTCAGCCAGAACTGTAGATTTCATTAGAATCCTTTAAAACATCCTCTCAACCTCTGTAGTGAAGCACAAACACGGTACGTTTAATCTAACCTCACGTTGCCAGGTGTTGAAAAGCTCCTTGACCTTCTCGTGTAGATGCAGCGAGGACCTGAAGCTGCCGGGGGAGGAGGCTGCGGGGAAGAACAGGGCCTGCTACAATATTGAGTTCACCTTTGACGCCGACACACAGGTGGCCGTCACAATCTACTACCAGGCCATCGAGGAGTTTCACAACGGTGTGCCAGTGTAAGTGTCGGCAGGGTTAAGTGTGTGTGTGTGTGTGTGTGTGTGTGCGTGTGATGTACGGTGTGTGTACATGGACTGACTAATAATTGCATCCTCAGGAAATCGCCACATCTGCCACCACTTAATAATAACAAGTCCTAAATAATATTTTAAATGCTTAACTTTGAACAGAGTTTATACGTTTTCCATTGAATAACATTGTTTTCATGTCTTATATAACAGCCGACTTGCTGATTAGGTGTAGAAGCTTGCATTAAAGTGTGTGTGTGTGTGTGTGTGTGTGTGTGTGTGTGTGTGCTGCAGCTACCTGCCTCAGGACAGCTCTCTGCAGTCTGAGACGGTGCACTTCAAGCGGGGAGTGAGCCAGCAGTTCTGTCTGCCCTCACACACCGTCAACCTGAGCGAGTGGGCCGAGGACGAGGTCGGTTCTGTCTCCTACCAGCTGTAGCTTCACGTCTCTTTTGTCTTCTCCTCACCTTCCTTTGGTCTCCTCTCAGCTGCTGTTTGACATGGACAAAGAGATCTTCCCCATGGTGATCCAGGCCGTGGTAGCAGAGGGGGAAGGTGAGTCCTGGATGGATCAGCTGGTGTTGGAAGTGACGTTGCAGAATTTGATGACGGCCATTTTCTGAATCTGTAGAACATCTGGGCCACTCTCACATCCTGTTGGCTACATTTGAAAAGGTAAGAAATCTTCCTGAGTTTATATTGGATTCTCACCGAGTCGGGTTTGTTCAGAGAAACAACGAAGGAGGAGAATAAAACCGTGAGCTGGAACCAACACCAGAACACCAGACCATCAGAACATGGCGTCCAGCACACGTCTCACATCAGCCACCACAAGTGCAGCATCTCCTCACCCTCGTCATGCAAGTGAATGCTTGATTTAATGTTGCTCTCCTTCTCAGCATATGGACGGGAGCTACTGCGTGAAGCCTCTGAAGCAGAAACAAGTGGTGAATATTTGCTCCTCCTCCTTCCTTCCTTCCTCCTTCTCTGCAGTTTTTTCCTTTTGAAGACGCATCAAAGCCTAATTTCCCGTCTCTTGCTGCGGCTTTCTTTCATCCCTTCCTCCTCTGCAGGTGGATGGCGTGAGCTACCTGCTGCAGGAGATCTATGGGATAGAAAACAAATACAACAGCCAGGAATCAAAGGTAAACATCAGTCTGGCTGCTAAATAATAAACGAGCTTTCTTCTGCCCGCTTGTGTTGACACAGAAATTCTCATTCCCACAGGTCGCCGATGATGAGATTAGCGACAACAGCGCCGAGTGCGTGGTGTGTTTATCGGATGTGCGAGACACGCTCATCCTGCCCTGCAGGCACCTGTGTCTCTGCAACGCCTGTGCAGACACGCTGCGCTACCAGGCCAACTGCTGCCCCATCTGCAGGCTGCGTGAGTTCCCAACGGGCAGGGAGCCTTTTCCAGCCGCTGCCGCTGTTCCCAGGAGCCAAACGGAGCGGCCGCTTCCGTCCTTCTCTGCTAACGTCGGGTTTTAAATTTCCCTGCAGCTTTCAGAGCGCTGCTGCAGATCCGAGCCATGAGGAAGAAGCTCAGTCCCATTTCGCCGAGCAGCTTCAACCCCGTCATCACTTCGCAGACGTCTGACTCGGAGGAACACTCGGTGAGAAGGAAACAGCCCCCGGAAAATCTGCTGAACGCGCGTAAACTAACGAGCGCGCTGTCCCGTCCCGGCCCCCAGGCGTCCGAGCACATCCCTCCCGGCTACGAAGCCGTGTCTCTCCTGGAGGCGCTGAACGGCCCCCTCAACACCTCCTCGGTGGCGCCCCCTGCTCTCCACTCCGGTCCCAGCCACGTTTCGGGGGCGCTGCCCCCCTACAGCAGCGAGCCACACCCGGCCCCAGCACGCTCCCTCTCCCCCCTCGACCACTCCAACTCCAGTCAGGGACTCAAACTCAAGAAGAGTGGTTCCAAGTGAGTCCCACCTCAGCTCAGGACCTTAGAAATGCCCCTGAAATGTGTCTAAACTGGGAGAGAAACACAAATCTGCCTCATTCATTATGAATCTACTTATATAACATGCTGAAAAATTGATGTTTTAAGATTAACATTTAAAATCCACATTCGTTTTTCAGAATGAATCCACAAACATTGTAAAAGGTTGCTAATCAACGTGATTTAGGTTTTATTATTTCTTGAATAATCACTCAGAATCTGGTTTAACTCGATATATATTATATCATTAGCGTATCTGCATTCATTAGTCTAATTGTTCTCACTAGCTGGGGTTAAAAAACATTCAGGCACTTGACATGGTCAGAAATAAACTTGATGGCATCTTTTATCCCGCTCCGTGACCTTGTTTCAGGTCTCTTTCCCAGAATTCCTCAGTGCTTCCTGAGGAGGAGGATGAGAAGTCCTGCAGTGAATCAGAAGCCTTTCAGCAGAAGCTCAGTGTGGACAAACAGGAGGTTCGTGTGTGTGACCGCTTTCTTTTTAAATCTCAGCGTCAGTTCTTTTTAAAGGACACGGGAGTGTACACGTGTGTGTGTGTGTGTGTGTGTGTGTGTGTGTGTGTTCAGAGGACCATCTGCTGTTGTCAGCTTGTCACTTTCTGCTGCGTTGGTTGTTTTCACAGAGCGGAGTGACCCCAGACAGCGAGAACTTGACCTTGTCCTCGTCTGGAGCCATCGACCAGTCATCCTGCACTGGGACGCCGCTCTCCTCCACTATCACCTCCCCTGAAGGTGCACACACACCCCCACACACACACACACACACACACAGTTGTTATTGGTTGGTTTCGCCAACAGCGCTAATAGCAACATTAGCTCCACAAAGATTTTTTGAGGTTTGCAGCTTTTCTCCAGTTGAAACCAACTTAAAAACCAGTGAAATATGATGCGTTTGACAGAGAACAGACGTCTTATGTTCTAGTTTTGTGAAGAATCAGGATTTATCTATGAATTTTGGACATTTTCCCTGGCATCCAGCCAGAAGAAGCCTGGGTTGTGTAATGTCAGCGTCGGACCCTGATGTGTATCTCCGTGTGTCTGCCAGACCCTGTGAGCAGCAGCCTGGTCCAGTCAGTGATGTCCATGGCCTCGTCTCACTCGCAGCACTCCCACATCAGCACTGACACCATGTCCTCCATGTCAGGGTCTTACCTGGCCGGAGTGGAAGGCGAGCCCGGGGCCGACGATGGAGGTGACGTGGAGGCCGAGGAGGAGAACCAGGACGCCTTCATGGAGAGCCGAGGACCATCGCAGCAGGACGGGGTGAGGAGTCTTGTTATCCAGGCAGGTTTCTCTCACGTATTCCACCCCCTCACTGGGTTTTTGGCTCTGTTTCCCCCAGGAGTTTTCCCAGGAGCCAAAGGGAAACAACTATTCCCTGGCTGTAGAGGAGCGGGATTCAGAGGTGACGACCACGCCGACGTTGATAACGCTGTCTTCATCTGAAGGTTCAGAGCCACATTTGTGTTTTCTTTAGGGAAACGATGTCACCGAAGACGACTGCTCGTCCCCGTCTAACGGCAAAGGTACATGGTCACCGTCTTTCACCTGCTAAAATCCATCTTTGTCCCTTTGGTCACCTACCAGCTCTGCCTGGCAACCATTCAATCAGCTTCAGGACCATCGAGAGCAAAAATGTCCTCATTTTTGCGTTCATCAGGACCAGCAGCACACGTCTCTCAGCATTCTGGTCACTAACATAAACAGCGTGGCCACAATGCAGAAACCAAACGCCTCCCTGACTCAGCTGACAGTAGATCATTCCAGGGACTTTAATGTCCAAGTTGTCCACACTTTACAGCCAGTGTCTCCTAACTGATCAATTCCACAAGCACTTATTGTGCAATTAACGTTTCCATCGGCTGATTGGGCCACAAAACCCTTCATTTAAGATAGGAAATGAGCAGACAAAGGGCTTCCTCTGCTGTCTAGATGAGGGTTTGATACATTAATAGCCTCCATTTAGCATGATTAGCACATCTATGTTAACATGTGTGAGGGCTTGTTGGTGCTCTAAACATTTGTGTATAAAGGCCACAATTATAGACTCATAAAAAATGGATACTTTTATCATAGTGCAAGTCAAACCTTCTCCGTGTGTGTGTGTGTATGTGTGAGTGTGTGTGTGTGTGTGTGTGAGGCTGGGGAGAGTTTTGAATATTAAAGTGTTTGTAGTGATTCATTAAACAGGGACACAAAAGGAAACAAGGTCACTTTCATTAGACTTCAGTATCAGACAGGGAAATTAGATTGCTGTGAGTGTGTGTGTGTGTGTGTGAGAGTGTGTGTGTGTGAGAGTGTGTGTGTGTGTGTGTGTATGTGTGTGTGTATGTGTGTGTGCCATATTGAAGCAGTCTGAGTACCTGTTGCGTTGATGAATGACCTTTCAGAGATGAGGGGGCTTATGCTGCCTGATGTCTCCTCTCAGTGTGTCACACACACACACACACACACACACACACGCACACACACATAGAACTCATTATTATTTTAAAATTCTTAGCTCGTTACCATCTTGGTCTTTAAAATGACCGTTATTTTAATTACTGCCTTCCCAGCATGAACTCCACCCCCCCCCCAGACACACACACACACACACACACACGCACGCACGACTTCTCCTGCTGTGCCTGGCTGCTCTTGTTTGACCTTTGCCCTCGCTTGCAGGTGGGCGGAGCAGGTGTCCAGAGCTGGTCAATAACAATCAGGGCGTGGCCCTCTGTGACACGCCCTCTATGGGGCTGGATAATGAGCAGGCTCCCGACAGCCGATTCGCCGGTGAGTGAACGCGGACCCTCTGAGGCCCAGCAGAGCGTTTCTGATCTTAACTTCATGTTCAGAGGCAGAGGGCTTTTATTTTGGGGCATTTGGCCAGCAGAGATGAGCTGTTTCTCTGCCCAGCATGAAGATCTGGAGCCCTTCTTCTCTTCACGCCCCCCTCCGTGGTCATTGCCCCTCCCTATTTATCTCCACTCTGTCTTTGTGTGGTTCCCCGCATGCTGTGTGTTGGCTGTGTGAGCGTCTGTTCCATCCCATAGTTGAGGTTCAGCTCTGAGCTGCTTCGCATTAACATCTGCAGAGTCATTCTGGCTCCCTCCATCTTCCCTCCTCTCCTCTCCTCCTCTCCTCCACTGCTTCCTAACACCCTTTTTGTGACCGTCTGAGTGCTCAGATATCAGTTCTCGTGTGTGATCTTGCCCCCCTCTTAACGCTGCATCATTTCCCCTCTGAAACCTGTTTTACGACCTTTGTGTCTTTGACCTCGTGACCTTTTTCTCTATCTGTGGTGTAAACGTGTTCTGTCTCTGTTTCTCTCCCTTTTCCATCACTCCCTTCTTCTTATCCCGGACATTTTCCTTCCTGCCTCTCCCGTCTATCTTCCTCCTCTCCCTCCATTTCTCCTCCGTTTTCTCGCCTTCTTTTGGACGGACAGATGAGGAGTCGTGCCCAGTGCACATTGAGGACTAGGTATGGAGTCACGGTCAGACGCCAGATGGGCCACCAGGGATATTTTACGATATTTTACGATATTTTCTTTATTATTTTGAGTTGGTTTTTTTAGTTCTGCATCAGTTGTTGTTGTGTGAATTAATTCATCATTTATAATTAGCTGTTTTTCTTCCTCCTTTTATTATAACTTCTGTTTTTATTTAATACATTTCTGCTTGAGATGGGTTTTTAATTGATCGTATTCTCTGTCCTGAATTGGAGCTAAAGAAGAAAACATGATATTTTATAAACAAGCAGAGTTTTACATGTCAGATTAAGAGTAGTCACTCCAGAAGACACTGGTGACGGTTCCGTGACGGTTCCGTGACGGTTCCGTGACGGTTCCGTGACCGCTGCCTCTCGTCTCTACAGGTCTGATGTATCTCGGGGGCTTCAGGTCAGCGTTGGAGCCCCGTCCCAACCGCACCTCCAGCAGCAACATCAACCTGGAGGAGCCGAGGCTGGGAACCAGGGACGGCCAGAGTCCTCAAGATTCCCGTCGTGGACCATTCATTGTGTAACACACTTTAAACACAGCCACACACACACACGTGCGGGTGCACACACACACACACACACACACACACACACACAGTCTTCTCTTTCTTACCTGCCGTCTTGCGCTGCATCGCTGGATGCCGTCCTCACTGAACAGGGAAAC